>NW_020955203.1:832674-919857 GCF_003031625.1 Empidonax traillii
TTTTTTTTTTTTTTTTTTTTTTTTTTTTTTTTTTTTTTTTTTTTGATGAGGAAAGTTAGCATAAATGAGATTGTTTACATTTTTACTACAGACCTAATTTCTCTCTATTTGTGTTGTACTGATGTGGTATTTAAACCCTTGTTAAGAGATAATGTTGCAATAATCTGTTTCTATGCTTGCACTCAATTTCCTGCTGCAGTATCTTGGAAGATTGGTAACAGAATTGGCCACTACTTATAAAACCATCTTCTGGGGCTTGGGGATCAGTCCACTCAAATCTTCGTTTCATTTTAAAAACCTGGACACTACCATTAACTGACAAGATGATGTCAGATGAGATGAAGATAGTAACTTCTCAGGGAGGTTTGCCATGAGAGACCAGCGTGAACTTGTCTTTTGACTTCTACAAACCTGTCCATCTGCCTTTCATTAGCCCTGGCTTAGCAATGGAAAGCGGAAAAGCAGACTTATTCTGATAGTAAGGGAACTACACAGTCCTGATGGTCTAATCTTGACATTTGGGAAGGTTTTTGCATGTGACAACTAGGAGACTCTACCGCATTCAAGTGGATGGGTGAGCAGACAGAATTTAAGTACTATTAGTCACATGTTAATACAGAGTCGAAGTAGTAAAGCATGAAGGGGTAACACACAACAGCCCAATTCTCACAGCTCTAGAGCCACAGTAGGAAACACTGGCACATAGGCATTTACAAAGCACCCATGGAAATAGCAGTATTTAGGTGCTGAGTAAAGTTAGTGCAACATGAAGGAGCTTGCACACCCAGAAAAGCTACATTGATCCCACCAGGAAAAATGACAGACTATATACAAGATATATACTGTGTGAATGATTGCCCCCAAAGAGTACTAGGACAATGAGATGGAAGAGGATGTCAAGGTCAAATTATTATTTTTTTACTACAGCAGCCAGACAGCTCTCAAATGGTTGATTTGAAGAGCTTTAATAGAACAATATCATTAAAACCCAACGGTTGGTGCTCAGGGAACAAAATTGCTGTGTTGCTACCAGTGTCTTGGCAGGTAAATATGAAGGTTCACATTATTAATGACAAGCATTTGCAATGACTGCTTTGTTTCATTTCAGCAAATGCTCCATTTCCAAAGGAACTCTAGTACAGGGATGTGGAATTAAATCAGCATGCATTTTGGGCTCACAAAAACCCGCAGCCTTTAGCGTAGTCACAGTAAGATCAAACAGGGACCTCTTTCTACACTACAATCAGCCAGCTCTTGATGTTGTTGTTTCAAAGACTTTCTCACCGGTGTCTACTTTATTAATACTTAGCATTTGCACTGGGAAGTGGATTCTGGTCCTCACTTGTAAAGGGGCAATACTTGTCTGTATGTCATCAGTGTCACAACCTAGGTCCCACGTTCAGCAGAGGGCTGTTCAGCATGTGCCTAATTTCAAACACGGGCACGCAACCTATTCAACTCAGCAGGATGAGAATGTGTGTCCGACGTGCAGCATGTGGCACAGCAGGGGCTGACACAGCATTGCTAGCTGCATGTTTTTTGGGTTATTTATACCTGTAGGGATAAGTGGGGAGGAAAGGAGGGAGAAAGGAAGCAAGAACGGATACGGCAGGAGAAGGAAAGGAATGAAATCAACACATTACCTGTCAAGGCAGAAGGACTGAGAAAAGTTCATAAAGATTCCCCAGTCAGGTTTGGATATTTTTAATTCTTTTTATAAAAAATATTATTATTATTATTACTACTATTATTGTTATTATATTATATTTTATTTTATGCTATTTTCATTCAAATAACACTATAGGATGCTGAGGCTGTTTGCTAATAGGCATGCAGAAATTTGGCCACTGGAAGAAGACACCAAGAAATAGGAAAGATGGAGTGAACGTCTTATGTGCACAACAGTGTTGTAGAAAAGCTAACTACAGGACGTGGAATAAGCCTTGTTCCATAACAAGTACCTGCTAGTGACAAGTAAGATACTCAAACTAGTATGTGAACGTCTCTCAGGTTGCTGAGTGGGTCCTACTGTGCACAAAACAGGTAGTGACACACTCAGTACCATCAGTGTTACCTGATTAAAGCATATTTGTCAGCAAAACAGACCAGGAGCTTCAATCATCTGCTTCATGACTCCCCTCTGTGCACATCTGTCCTACGTCTAGGAGACAAACAAGTCTTTCTTTCCAAGTTCTGTCTCTACAAGGCTAAGTGCTTACTAAAAGTTATTTGAGAAAGGATTCTGACCCTTTGCGACGTAAAGACATGCATGGTCCCTAGTCAAGCCAGTGAAAGTTGAACATTGTCATTGGCAATTCCTCTGGTTGCAGAATTAAAAGTCTTTTCTCAATCACTCATAGTGTGGAAAGCAAAGGTCACTAGTGCAGGAGTTGACCAGGACAGACAGGGAGGACTTCTCTCTCAGGGTTAAGAAGGCAGTGAATATCCCACTATGTGGTCATAGAATCATAGAATCATGGAATCATAGAATGGTTTGGGTTGGAAGCGACCTTAAAGATCATTATTTCCAACCTCCACCCTCGGGGTGGGGACACTTTTCCCTAGATTACCTTGCTCAGAGCCCCACCCAGCCCAGCCTTAAGCACTTCCAGGCACACGGCATTTACAACTTCTCTGGACAAGATGTGCCAGTGCCTCATCACTCTCCAGCTCCTCTAGCTCCTGGCAGATGCTGAGCACTGTCCTCTGCAGGGCTTTTCTGGTGGGGCTGACTCATGCCTTGTGCCTGTGCCCCAGAAACAAACTCCCACCAAGGTAGTGCCTTCTCCATGCCAAGGATAAGTGTGTTGAATACAAGAGACAAAGGTTGATGCAAAAAACTATGTAACCTACACCTGTGGTAGTTGGCAGAAGAGGTGGAACACAACACCCTCCTTCATATTCATATCGCTCGTGAGGCTGAAGAAGGGAACTGAACCAAGGACAGCAATCCACAATTTAACACTCTCTTACTAGATCAGGAGGGGCCTCTTTGGGAGACATATGCCAGGAGCTTGTTTGCAAGGTACTTCACCACTGACCCCAAAAGCCCTTGGGAGTTTGCTGGGTACACTTCCGAGGGCCCTGCTGAGGCCTAATCTCTGCGTCAAACCCGCTCTGATAAAGAGCAACTCTGGTGGCCAAAAATGATGGAGCGATTTTCGAGCAGACTACAAGCTAATCCCCGGGATCATGATTAATATGTTTATTTTGCTCAGTTAAACAGATTCTAATGCCCAGGGCTGGGTGTAAGGACTGCTAAGAACACAGTCACTAAGCTGCCAGCTTTGGGTCGCCTTTGGTGATCTAGATGGACACCCCTGACTCTCTAAAACCCCTGAGATTCCAGACAGTGAGGAGGTGAGTTTCTTTCCTTTTAATTTATGTTTTTGGTTTTTTACTGATTTGATTTTCTAGAACTAAAAGATGCTCTGGCCTGCCAATAAGCAGTCTTCCTAAATATAAGACCATTGTTCTTTAATTTTTAATTAGTCACCTATGGTCCTAGATATAGACAATGTATTTTCCCTTTGATTGCTCATCTAAACAAATTTTCACATCTAGAAGAAAAATTTTCTTCTCAGTAAGAAGTAGAAGAAAGTGATTTGTGAAAGATGGAAAAAATAGCTGACCTCTACTTGTCCAGATGCTGCCAGGTCCTGCAGTCAGGGTTACCCATAAGATAGGAACTAAAGTGATCTTGGTCTATGGGGCATTTGTTTGCTTTTGGCTCCCAGAAGAAAAATGAAGCTATCTAACCTCACTTAAGAGCCCTTAATAACAGAGCACTCTTGCCACCCACACCAGAAATGTCCTGGCCAAGAAACAGGGTATTTGCTCTTATATGACCATATTTACATGACTTACATGCCAGGTTACATGTCTACTGTGGGTGAGGAGGGTGTCCTTTATGCTCCCAGGCATTTGATTGAAGAAGAGGGAACAAAGCCTGAATCAGCTCTCAGGGAAAGCTTAAAGGAGAGTGATATCAGGACAACCAGACCTCACTAGAGGTCATGAAGTGCAGAGCAGGAAATGTTCTCTTTCTCTTTTTGCTTTCTGCAAAACACCATCCTGCTACTGACATACTCCAGATACCTCTGAAACTTTCCATGCTCTTTGGATACCTTCCCACTCCCAACCATTAGAGTGTGCTGCACACAAGCAGTCACTAATTACATCAGAGGGAATCTGGGCTTAATTCAAATCCCACATGCAATGCCAGGACCTTGCTTCTCAGAGATCTGGGCAAGACAGTATCTCTGCCTTCTCATGGCATCCATTAGTCATTCTTTCTCCATGGCCCCTGATGCCTCTGCACTGTCCTCTCCTGTGCTCCAGGTTCCACACCATCCATTTCCCATTCTCCTCTAGGCTTCATGTATTTATCCATTCCCATCACAACAACAGCCAATTGACTGTAGAGTTACAGGCTCAAGGAATGACACAGGCAGAACTAATCATAATTTGGGGCCTGAAGATAGGTTAAACTACCTCTGGGGGGCTCCACACTTTATCATTTCTTGCCTTATCCTCCCAAGTAAAAATTAAGAAATATATTCCAAAAACCAGAAAAGTCAATTGAAAATTAGGTTTTATGGGAAACTGAATAAGTCAGAAATTTGGTCAACATCCAGAATAATTTCTGGAATATAAGGGAGAAAAGGGTTTTGAAAATAAAGAAAATGGATAGATTTATCCTTTTTTTCAAAATGGCATGTTTTTTCTTTTAAACTGAAAGGAGAGGACTAGATTAACCCCTGAACAGCATTTCCCTGAAATTCAGGAAAATCCAGCAGTGCTTTTGCTTCTCCCTTGATATGTTTTTCTCTGGGAAAAAAAAAAAAATTCTTTGTCTTTCATTTCCTCTCTTTCCTGAGACCATCATCTCACTTTAGATGATAGGATTTCTGGAGTGGAGAGCACACAGCATGTTCACAACATCCTCCGCATTTTCAAACCTCGGAGTCACTGAAATATCTCTTTAGGGTTAAGACCCCAATTTGGTGTAAACACAGAAATTGCACTCAAAGGGCCGATGAGATGCAGGACTTTAGCCCCTGCTCTACACAGACTTTGTCATGTGATCACAGGCAGAAACCGGGCTTTAGTCTGTAAGGGGCACAGTACCATGACTTTTCAATACAGCCAGGAATGTCCAAGCTATCTGCCTGTTATCCCATATGTGGGGTATGATCTGGGGCAAACCAAATGGCAGAGGAACTCCTGCATGGACCAGAAGACTGGTTTATGACAGTGATCCATTTTCCTGAATACAACTGGCTGAAGCTTGTGCACTGCACTTTTGAGCCCAAACTCAAGTAGTTCAAGTGCAAGGGCAACAGTCCTGTGGAAGACAATGTCACTACAGGGTTACACACACTCAAATGGCAGCATGTTGACTCCATGGTAATAATTCATTTAAATGAATGTGTGGGTAGATATGTTTTCATTGATCAAGCACATGACGTGGAGAACAAGCAGCCTTGAAAACATCTAGACAAGCCTGGAAGAGTGCAGCTGTTAGCATTGCAAACTACATTATCACCATATATTTAGATTGTTATTAAGTGAACTTTAAGTAAGGCATCCTCCATTTGTCATTTTCCCCCCTGGTGGATTCAGCTACCAACATTGATTTACTTTTTTTTTTTTTTTTTAATCTGAAAATTTGGCTATTAACTTTTCAAAACTTATTAATCTGTTTTCACTTCAGTGGTAGCAGCTTCCCCCCCACCTTCTACTTAGCTTGTTAAAACTCAGAGTTGATTAAGTATGACACAACAGTAAAATATTACATAAGCTCACATGAAAATTTTTATTTCATTATCGGCACAAAGTGAGTCATCTTGAATATGACACTGGCTTTGGCTCCATTTTCTCTCACTTTTTTGCTCTGGTTTTATATTTAATCACAGCTTTTTTCTCCCTCTCTTTGCGTGTACAATTTTGTTTTTCAGATCCACAGCAGAACGATCCAACTTTGTTCTTACACTATTAATTAACACCACGCTCTAGTTTCCAACATACTTAAATGATGAATAAGGTTAAATTCCAGACAACGTTCTGTACATTGCCATCAATTAACAATTTTCGAGGCAGTGCTTCATTAATAAACACCGATCAGCAGAGCCCTTGTGTGGAGTGCATTGGAGCTGAGAAAATTGTGGAGAGTGTGGTGTGTATGAGCCTGTGCACAAGTGTGTATGTGTGCGTGTGTGAAAAAAAATCAATGCAATATCCTAGGAAACTCATCAGCACATCATCTCCTTAAAGGTTAATTAAGAATTTGAGGAAGAACAGAGGGGCTGAAGCAGAGGTGATGGACATCCGTGTCTCTCCAGATCATTAAGTACTAATTAGGTTTGGAAAGTCTATTGAGCTTCCTTGGTCTCATCAAGCCATGTGATGGTCCCTGGATACCTCAGTGTGAAATGCCATCAGCACTATATCTCCCTTTATGAACAGGATGCACTTCAGTCTCAGGTGTACCTGCTGTCTCTCACCCTGTGCATGTGTATGCCTCCTTTGGTATGTGTTTGATTAAGCTATTTTATATACTGCATAAAAACTGCTTGGAGAATACAGACAATTTCAGAATCATGTGTAATGCAGCATTTTTGCTAGAAGGCTAATGAGGAAAAAAAAAAAAAAAAAGGGGAGGGGAGTAAAAAAAAGGCAAGAGAAGTTCCTGTTAGATATAAAGTCAGAATGAGCAGGGAAAAAACTTCCAAGTTCATATAAACCCTTTTGCTGTGCTAGAAGTTCATTTAGGGAGGACTTCCAGACTGGCTTCCTTTTGCTTATGTTTCCTGAGCTCAAGATAGAGGTGGGGCAAGACAGGAGCTCCACAGACAAAGTTATTAGAGCAAGACCCCACCATGCAGCTTCAAAAAGACCATAACATGTATTTTGTTAATTACCTTTTTTAAAACTCTTAACAAGAAGTGCTGCACATCTAAATCCCAGAAGAAGCAGTGAGAGGTTTTTTAAGAAATAGTGTCCATGGAAAGTGAGATGCTGCTTTTATCCTAATTTCCTGGCTTTTCATAATTTTCCAGTCTATAGGTCTTACAGGGACAGATTTTTCTCAGGATGTTTCCTTTAAATTAAATTGGAAATACGAATTTATATGCTCAACTCTGGACAAAGATCTAGCAAGCAAACCTATCTGTGCCTGAAAGTGACCTCTGAGGTGCCCAGAGACTGAGTCAGCTCTCAGTGCTAATGTACAAAGTAATTCAAACCAGATGCCAGTGATCAGATAGATTCTTCTGGAAACCAGCCTTGATGGTGTTATTAGAAAAAGCCACAGCTGGCTCTGTTATGAGGGTTCCCTCATGGTAACTCAATAAAATTGGTTAGTCCTAATTTTTAGGCAGCTGTAAGCTAGTAGCATGGCATAAAGCTGCTGAAAGGTAATGGAAGAAAACATCTTCAACACTGTCTGTCCAAAGAGATCTTTATTCAGGAATATGCAAGAGGTGTCTTTTTTATACATAAAGAGCTAATCCACACACCTTCTCCCTTCCTCAGAATGGAGAGAAGAATAATGAGCCTTAAGATATTAGCATTCATTTCATAAAATTACACCAGAAAAGGTTGTCCTCAGAGCTGGCATTTTCAAGGGACACATGCTATAAGGGAAGATGTTGACACTGGGGATAGTTGCCATAGCCTTTTTGAGCCCCACTGAACTTTGACTTTGATTGCACATGATGGAATGGAAGTTAATGGTTCACTGGCTCAAACTGTTGCCCTGCCGATACTGTGCTTTTAACATTTTAGTTATTAAGAGCAAGTCTAGTTGCATTAGCAATATCACAGGAGTGAAGGCAGCAGTCTGGGAACCACAGGGATGTGGGTCCTTAAGGATGCTTCTGGAATTAAAAACAACTGCCTCCCACCGCCACCACTACCGGCACCCAGTTTTCAGCACGATGTGGCTGAATTGAAAAGCTACTGATAATGCTTCAGCCTGCACGTCTGCTCCCGAATATCAAGGACCCCTTGATAAACCCACTGCAATGCCTGGAGCACTTCATCTGCAGGCGACTTGCTCTCTTCAATATGGAGAGGATTGCCACTAATCCTGGCGCATTACTGTTCACTTGACAGAAGTCGCCTGAAACAACTTGCGTCTGTTCTTGTCCTGATTCGCTGTCGGTATTTATTAAGAGCAGTGTGTTTAAAATGGCACACATTGTAGCCTGCAGATAACATCTTAAGCTTCCTGCCTATACCAACAAAAAAACAAACACCCCCTCCCAAGAAAATCTTCTCCAAACATTGTCACGCCCCTCTTTGCTCAGCCATGTTGATGCTGTTGCTTCCTTCCCAAGAGATCCCTGTGAGGTCCTGGTGCAAAAAGCACCTTAGCTTTGGTTTTACTGATCACCATTCCTGAGCTGATGTGAAATGATTTTAAAAACTGAAGTGATAGAAAATATTAACCAGTCAAATCAGTTCTGTTTTCGTGACTTCAGCAGTGAAACGCGTTAAACTCACAGAATCTGTGGTTCTCTACTGACCAATGAGACCTTCATGTTCCTCCCCTTTCTCTCATGACAGAACATTTATCTCCAAGGATGTAGAGATGTAACAGCTGCTCTGAACATTCAATCTTAACCACTGTGCTTAGGAGTAAACAAGAATCATTGTTGAATGCTGAATATGGTGATGGTTATGTGATGTGGGCATTTATTTACCAAGGATATGCTTTGACTCAACACCACTGACTTGTCAAATTTACTGGATCTGCATAGTTTGACTTTTTACATGGCAAAGACTACAAAATTTCAACACACCCCACACCCCCCGTTTCCTTATTCCTACTCTGATTCTGATTTGTGTCTGGACAAGTTTTTAGAAGTATAAGAAGTCCTCTAAGGAAAAAAAAAAAAATTGACTAGTACTAAATTTTGCTTTGCAACATGTATTTTCCAATTTGGAAAAGGCCCTACAGTGTTTGTAGATGAGTTGTTGACTGCCATTTCTCCTAGCTTTTGAGATCTCTTAGTTTCAATATAGTCACAGACAAGGAAACATTATCAGTTTCAGTAGCAGAAAACAGTTCTCAAGCAAACCGTCAAAGAGAATCTAGTTTTCTGTGTCTCCTACACAAAAACTGTTGCTTTTCTGCCAATTTAACTAACATACAGAAAAATAAGTTTGGGAGGAGATGGATAATCAGTTTTTCCTTAAATAAAGAAGCTATTAAAAAACATAAATTATATCACTCTGAGCTTCCTTTACAAGCCTGTGAAGCTTTTCTCTTGCTAAACTGGTGTTTCATTTGTTAGCGGACAAATGTTCAGACTTATCAGGTCCTTAAAGACCTATTTCTTCTATTCTTGGGTGGATACTACGCTCCAGAATTTAGCATCAAAAAAGCTTTTTCTTGCTCTTTTTTGCTCCCAGCACATTGGTCTCATGAAAAGTTTCATCACTTATGTGTGTGAAGAATATGTGTGTATGTGTGAGGATATGCATATGCATCAGTCTAGCATATTTTAAGTAATTTCATATACATATGTATATATATATATATACACACACACACATATTTGTGGAGAGGACATGTATATGTGAAGAGGGAATACAGTCATACCTGGTCTGGGTGTTTCTGTACTTTAGGCAGTGTGCAGATAGAAAGAGGTGTGAATTAAAGAAGAGGGAGTTAATGTACAGGGTAACTCTTCTGATCTCAGTAATGTACTAGATGACAAACCAGTGAAATATCTTCCCTTCTGTCTTTAAAATAAAGGATAGTTCTGCAAAGGAAAGCCCTGTACATCAACTTAGTCCATGCAGAATCTTAACATTTGTCTGGGACAAGCAACATTAGGTATGGCAGACAGTAATGGCGCTTTCAAATGAGGGACAGATGGCTGTCCAACACTGACACTGCAGGTGTCCAAGACTTTTAATTCGGTTTTATTCAGTGGACCTTTTGCTCTCCAGTCCCTTGCTACCGCTGTCAAACTTTTCCAAAAGCAAGAAAGAGTGTGGGGACAATGTGATAGAATTACAGAAGGTGGTAGAGTCATTTGTTAATCCATGGGGGAAATTAGGCCATCAGACAACAACCTGCTTCACAAACAGATCTCTGGGAAACAGGTGTGTGTACTCTGTGTGTGGATGCATGGGGTAGCGGTGGAAAGCTGTGGATGCAGGGGAGAGAACAAGAAAGAGGACTAGCTAGTGAGCTTTGGGTTGGGAGGTGACAAAAATGACATCCTGATGGGCTGTAACAGAGTATCCAAAAGAGTAAAGACACAACATCTGCTATAAAGCAGCCTTCTCTTGGTTTCATTTGAAAAACTGAGCTCAGAGAGGTACAGAAATTCTCTGGCATCACAGAGCCTCATCTGTCAATGTCCTTGTAGATACCGGTAGGATTTCATGGAGAAGAATAGAGCAAAGGCTCCCTTGCCTTTTTATTTCTTTATCCATTCCTGCAAAGAGCACAGTGTATGCATCTACCGTGCCTGAGGAGAGGGAAAGGAAAAGGAATCACAAATTCACAAACTGATACCTAGAAGTTCTGATTATTTTTAAGGTGACATCCTAAAAAAGTTTTTCTCCAACTTTTAAACACACAGCTTTCTCCAGATATCGGGAAATATCAAAAGAATTTCCAAAAGCATCTTACAAAATGCAGGTCTGTTTGGAAAGATATTTTCAATTAAAAAATATTATTGCAAGTGTTCTCTTTTGACCACCATTTGGACAGAGTTTACTTTGAATTGCAAGTCCTAGATATCAAGTATTTCACCTCTGATGAAATTATATGAATAAATGAACATTTTTCTTTGCATTCCCTAAGAATAACTGTATTTTCTCATCCTGGCTGCTGGGGATGCTAAGCTGTCCTGCTTCTCCAGGGACAGGCAATACTGCAGGGGTATATTCCCACCCATATAACCAAACTGCAAAATGTCCTTCAAGAATTGTTCAGAGAAATTGCATATAACATTTTGACAAGTCTTGTTCTTTACACTACAGAAGAGCTAACTCAACTTTACATCAGCAATTTGGCCGTGATCTCTGCAACTTTTATTTTATTTATGGGTTGAAAGGAGTCATGATTTGGTCAAATTTGAAAGTTCAGATGCTTTTTGGGTTTTTTTTGCATCAGAAACAAGCCTCCCAAGCCTCATCACTTTTGTCTGTCTTTAGCTGAGGTGAACAGCCTGATTCAAATTTTTGTAAATACACTTCAGCTGGTCTCTGAGAGGTACTCCGCACTGCAGAGGAATGAGTCACGTTGTTGCTTTCACTTTTACACTGGGGATACCGCTCCTGCCAGGATCTTGCCATTTACTTGGAAAACTAGTCAGCGTTCCTTTCATATTCCAGATTGTCATCCTTCCCTTCACTTTCCCCCTTCCTCCACCCTCTGGGAGCTGCAGGACAGCATCTTTCTGTTGTCCTGCAGAGATAGACCTCAGCTGAGTGATGCTGCCTGATCCCTGGAGAAGGAAGGAAGAAAAACAAAACCCCAGCAAAACAAAACCTGTTCCCATTCACACCCCAAACCCTCAATATTATCCCTTTGTGCCAGCTGCACCATCATACAACTGCATTCTATCTTGCCATGATTTTTTTGGTGGAGAGCTGCCTATACAATCTGTGAGCACTGTTGGAACAGCCCAATTTTACAAGCATAAAGTATTATGATTGCATTGATTTCCATCATAAATCATATTTTCCATCCTCTGTCTTTCTTTCCTTGCACTGACTGAATTAAGCCTTGGTGTTTTCTTTAGCTGCTGCCAGAGCTGAGGCTTGAGATGATATTAGGGTAATGATGATAAATTTTAGCCTCAAGCCAAACCATTTCCACATTACAGATAATGTTTTTTTCCAAATAAGTTCTGTTATTGGAATCCAGGACCCACCACATCTGCAGGCTCAGAGGCTGCCTCAACACAGTCTCTTTGCCGTAATGGGTTTATAGATTTGAAAATTTGCTCTAAACAAATAAATGAGAGAAGAGAGGAAAAAAAGCAAATGAAGGAATGGAGAGGGAGAATCAACCGGAAGAGAAAAAGAGAAGAAGGAAAGGGGGGAAAAAAGGAGAAACCAAGAAGACAAGAATAAGGGAAAGAAGAAATAAAACAATCAGAGAAAAAGGAAATAAGGAGAAGAATGAAGTAATGCCCACAGCAACGTACTAGCCAGCCTGCGGCTAGCTGCATGTCTTTAGGAGCAAAGCTGGCCCCACAGACAAGCACAAGTTCTTTTTACAAGCACCAAGAACTGCAAGCATGCAGACCCACAGCTGTGTGCTTCAGATTTCACCCCTGCCTTCTTACAAGGGCACTCCCTGTCATCTCATCTCAGAAATAAAATATTCCTGCAAAATCTCAGCTGGCCCCACGATGGACTAGGGGGAAACTGAACTAACCCTGACCCAATACTGGTATCTGTACTATGGTCTCAGTCCCCAGTGGTGTCTTACTGGTCTAAAGTGATTCTCATTCTTGAAGCTACTACAAAGCAGGCCATCTTCCCACTTTTGTCTGAGAGGAATTCAGTTTGTGCAATCAGGCCTGAAGGACATGTCCCATCCTCAGGAGAGTATAGATCCTGGGCATAGTGACCTTCAGGAGAGCAGCTGAGGGAGGCCAAACCTGTTACTTACTTGTTCTTCAGCCACTGTAAAGGAAAGGAGTTCACCATGTCACTGTGGCATCATACAAGATAATGCCGTTTAACCCTATATCCAGTATCCCTCACTAGTGCTCCATCCCTGATTTGGAGCATGGCTCAATAAATCTTATGCTCACTGCGTGCCTTGCAAGCACCCGTGTGCCCCTCTGCTCTGCTCCTCACGTTAAACAGACCACACCTGCCTGAGTGTTTTTTGTTTGCTACTCTACTGAGTGAGTGAAGTCCCCCACGGAGAAGCACAGGCAGAGATGTCTGCTCCAGTGGCAGGCAGTCCTTGGAAATCATGCTGGCTCAGAGCAGCACAGAAGTTCTGAGGAGTTCTGATTTTGGAAAATCACCTACACACAGAGACACTCCAGTAGAAAAAAGCACACCTTGATCCCTACTCTGTTTTTCTCATGGTTTGCCCTGCTAGATGACACTTTCTGAGGAGGCTGCTTAACACCTGCCACCATTTGTACACGCAGGCAAGCAACAGTTTCAGATCCTTACTTCATCTCGAGCTTTAAAATTTCACCTCATTAGTTTACACTGCGATGGTGGGATTAATCTGAAAGAAAGCAGGCATCTTTCTTCACACCCCAGTTTCCAGAAAAGCAGAGAAATATCCTAATTCATGGTTCTTCCTCTGGAGCTCAGAGTTATTGTTCTTCTCAGCCCTAAGTCAGAAGAACTCACTGCAACAAGCCTAGGTGATGCTGAAATACAATCTGATGCAGATGGTAGGGGCCAGCTCTGATTCTGACCAACATATTTACAGCCAGGAGAAGGGAAAAAAATGGACCTGCAGATAGGTAGGCAGGTGGCAGGCAGTTTATTTCACTGGCAGTGCTGAAGTGCCTACTTCACGGGATGCTAAATGCAGTAAGTGGGGAGGAGAACAAATTTAAGAGGGAAGAAGGAGGGAGTGAAGCAGTCAGTGCTCTTCAGGGTATGAAGGGAACATCCTGCACTTCCAGAGGACTCTCAAAAGAAGAAAAACACCCTCAGGATGCTGGCTTTGCAGGGTCCATGTCTTTCTTATTCATATCAGCCCCTAAAGAGGTGCTTTCTCTGAGGACATGAGTCATTCGGGAAAGCCAGCAGCCCTACCACGTCCCTACTGCAAGTCTGGGTTGGCAAAGACAGTGCATTCTGGGCTAAGGGTGCCAGATGATACATCCTTATAACTGGGCTAAACCCTTTTACTTGCTCACCTTGGTGAATCAAATTGGGATCATTTTGACTTAATCAGACTAACTGGTGATCCTACCAGCACCTACAACTAAAATGTACCTGGTATCCTGCTGCTGCAGCCAGACCCACATGAAATATGTGCTGTCCTCTCTCCCTCCGCAAGCCTAACTGCTAACTAAGGCAGTGCTGACTAACCAAATTAGACCCCCACTCTGAGTCTATAATCATAATACCAAGTCCAAAACTCTCTGAAAATGCAGCGGGATGCCAACACATAGGGCAGAGCTAAGTGCGTTTTCCTCTCTCCTTTTCTATCCCACAGTGGAAAAATTCAGCAAAAGGCTGAATTACACGTATTGTTTCACCCATGGATTGCCTCCCTTTTCACTATGCTCGTTGCAGGAAAGGAGGGTCCACAACTGAAATCTGGAATTTCAGGGCAGTAATGCACAGTTTACAATGCAGGACTCCTTTCAGTGAATAGATTGACCATATGGGAGGTCAGCAAGGTGGACAATGGCAGCTGATGTTGTAGTAGCCATAAAGGCAAGCATCATGTAGGCTTTATGGCACAAAACTGTACCTGCAGGTGCCAGGAACAACCACCTTAAGGCAGGCAAGAAGAGTGTGGAGGGAAGTGCCCAGAAACTTCATGTCTCAGGAACAGCTTCTGCACAGTTCCCACTCCTCTGACTCCAAAAAATGACCAGAAATAAATGTAGCATTTTTGTACTGCCTGGTAAGTTTGCAGTAACAAAGGCAGGCGTTTGATTGCCTTTGCCAGGACCCCATGGACAATGATCCTGAGAGGACAAAGTCACTCTCACATTTACTAACAACCAGCATTGCTGCTGGCAGGCACTCCACTGGGAGAAGGATTAGATAAGGCACAGAGAACTGCCCCATCTTCCACCTTGTAAAGGAGCATTTATAACCCAGTGCAATGGAGCATTTACAGTTACTGTGGCTGGACCAGGCAGCTTCAGTCTGCCAGGCTGTGATACTGGGCCTGATTTGGAATGTAAAGAAATATTAAACCATATTTGGACTATTTCATGGGTTGCATTTTATTTTATTTTATTCCACTTGATCAGTGTTTTGGTTTATCTTGCATTTAATTTGAAGGATTGAGCAGGTTCCCAATAAATCCCATAGCAAGATCTACATGAGAAAAACACTTTAAAAAACCCCCAACCCAACAACAACAAAACCCTTTCTTCTGCTGCTGCTGATAACAAGGCCTATTACTTTCCAGCCTGTGTTTGGTTTCAACACCGTATAATCTCTCAGTTGCAAACAAGAGACCAAGACAGCTCTGACTAGAGCTACCCTATAAATGATTTTGTCCTCAATGTTTGTTCTCACTGGAGAGGTGCCAAACTCCCTGCTCATGTGGTTAGGTACAGGCGGTAAGTAGGCTTTTTGGCTGGTTCATAGGTAATTCACAGGTAGTTTGCTAGGAAAAGCCAGATTTGTACCCAAGAATTTAAAAAACCCTGTTAAAAAAAACCTGTGTTCTGAGGTAAAGGCTTCATTTCATCATATCTTTTCCCCATTTAGACACAGCAGATGATGTCCTCCACCTCGTGGTTTTTTGTTTTTGTTTTTAGCAAAGGATCTAATCTGGGCAATAAAGATTCCATGGGGTTTTATGGACACGTAGCTCAAGGAAATACACCTATCCTTGGCCATTGCCTCTCCCAAACACTTGATAACATTTCTCTCTTGACCTGCCCCAAAGCTGACAAAGGCTGACAGCACACTGGAGCTCCTTGGCTGCCCAAATTGAGAGAGTGTGTCTCTGTTTAAACGAACAGGCATGGACTGACTGTGAATAAATTTAGTCTAGAAATGAAGAAGAGACAGAGGTGTGGAAAAGCCTTCCAAAACAGAACAAAGAATGGGAGTGATCTGAACAAATGCAGATGCCTATAACAGAGCCAGGCCCCTTCAATTCGATGGAGAGGATTAAGCATCGCTTATGAATCATCTCACCCTAATGAGGCATCCAAAATAGACCAGATGAATCACAGTCCAGAAACACCTATTTTTCTCCCTTTGCTGTAAGAGTCCAAGGTAACTGAGACAGAAACTGTAGGTGGTTTTTTGCACTGTAGGTGGTTAAAGTTAGGTGAGATGAAATTAAAAAAAAAAAAAAAGGAAAAGAAAAAAATAATCAACAACAAACCCGTAAGAGTTTTTAGATGCAATAGAACACTTGCATGAAGGTTATCTGACACAAAAGGATGTGATTGAATGAGATGATGCAAGGAATCCACTCCAGGTCAAATAGGACAATTCTTGCAAAAATCTGTTAATAAAATACTGTCTTAAGGGAAACTGTTTACAACTATTGCCATAAAAATACAGATACTTTCCTTTAGAACTCCTTTTGCAGCACTCCTTGGTTTCTGTTGGGATAATGAAGAACTGCATCTTCCCTGTTAATTTGAATTTAAGACCTAAAGATGACAGTGTTTCTCTTCTCTCTTTAATTAATCTATTTTTATCCACTATTCCTGTAATGAACAGAGGTGAATCAAGGGGTTTGTTTAAATAAGGAAGAAGCAGATACTTATTCAGGAGTGAGGGTTCTCTTTATACTCTTTTCCTCTAATTTGTCTCAAATATCACCTTTCAAGACTCCTTTCCCCTTGAATAAAGCCAACTTTCCACATGGTGATTTCTGCTACCATTGCTGTCTCAAATCTCATAAAAAACCCCATTGCTTATGAGAGGCTTCACTTGTCAAAACTAATGGGAAACAGGGGTAGCTGATGGAGAGGAAAGATAGAGAAGGTTTTGTGCTCTGAGTACCTCTTTTTAGCAAACCCACAGTGACTGATTTTACAGAAGCCCACCAGGGCCTTTGGCACAGGTTGGATCCACAGTGCAGACGGTGGATGCCAACAGTGCATCCCAGCACAGGTACAAGCTAAACTGAGCCATAAAGAGAGCCAGCACATATGGTCCCAAAGGTATCAGTACCTTCTTCCACCCAGGATGGAGTCCTAGCTTCCTGCTTTTGCTAGGAGTTGCACAGAATTAAAGCACACTTATGGTACTAGTGAGGTTTTCTTAGGGTGAGGAAGTATCTCAGCTCTGGTCAGTGTATTCTGCTTTTGGTGTCCTTGTGTTGAATCTGACAACAACAGGCTCTGGTTCTTGCTTTTAGTTTGGAAATGAAGGGTAAAATTTTGAAACAGCTTAAGAATGTTATTTCTGGGGTATCTTTACCTCAATTCACAAAACACCACAATCACACGGAGGGGACCCCTGCCACAAATCTCCCTAGGCTTGCACTTACAGTCAAAAGATTCTGTTCAGAGTTTGGCTTCATCATGCAGTGGAGCAGATCCTGACACCAGTGACTGAGTGATGTAATTTCTTTCCATGTTCATTTCCTTACTCATATTTTTGCCTCCCTTTGCTGCAAATCTAGCATTAACAAAGAAATCTATATGCGTTGCCTGACTTGCCCAGCATTTCAGATCTCCAACAGATTCCCTCACAGCTCTTTCATCTTTCACAACAGTGACCAGTGTGCTCTGGGCATCGTTCCTCTCTGATTCCACCTCTTTGAAAACCCCACAGTAACATCAGTCCTGCCACAAATGAAATAAATCAAACACCACTTTTTCTTAGGAAATGAGATCCCTCTACACCCCCATCTCACTAAAGACTTGAATTATCCGAGCTGATCTTCTGCTAAATAATAATAATAATATAACATACTATATAATATAACATAATATAATATATATATATATAACATAATATATATATATAATATATAACATACCACCTGGTACTCCAAGGTGATGTGAAAACTGTTTTGAAGAAATCTGCTTAGGTTTGCTTGGATGCAGGTGCTTTCAGAGTCTCAACTGGGTTCCATCACAATTCACATTATAGTACTACCCACAGCCATCCATGTCTCTGACACATGGGCAGATGCCCCTAAGTTGCTCCTTTTCCTTTTCTTTCTTTCCCTCTCCATTCTCGTCTTTATGGAGTAATCACATCACTTGGGGAAAATATAACAAAAAAACAGCTTTATGAGTGAAGAAGCCACAAGATGGCATTATAGAGCAATTAAACGAAAAATCTTTACTGGAATCGGCTTCCTCCCTTGCCGGTGGAGAAGAAAAAGGAGCAGGGAACAGTTCTCGTTGTGAGAGGGGACAGGTGTTTCGAGCAGCCTCCAACACAGCCACTGTCCCTTCTGTTGACGGTCTCACCTGGTTAACTCTTATTAACATTTCCAAGATTTCAAATGAAAGCCCTTCAGGAAGCAGAGGAGAGCACATGCCTCTTCATCTAGCCTGTGCTGGTGTTATTTTCCTCTTAGTGCACTGCCTTTTTCCCCCCTTCTTTTTCCCTTATTCACGGGTGTATGTGCTCACGTGTGTGCTGCTCCTTCTGGGGGGTGTGCAGTACATGAACCTCTTGTACCTTGAGGCTGTGGCTGTGATACACCTGTTTGACCTCAGCATGTGCTGCAGCTCTGAGAATGTGAAGACGAGTTGAGGGCCTGATGGACCGAAGGAGAAGGGAAGCAAAGCAGTGTGAAGGGCGTGCACATGTGTGTCTGTGTGCTGTGTGAGCAGCGTGCATACACATGGGTTACGTGAACACCTAGAGGTTACATGGCTGAGGCACGTGTGTGCAGGGTGCAGCGCTACGGCTCTGCTGTGAAACAGCAAACAATTCCAGTGGAAAGTGATCTTGGGAAATGGTTGTAGGTTCAGTGTGTACTATTTTTGTTGTGCTGTGGCAAGCTGTGTAGCTTATCACACTGCACTGTAAGCATGTGGGCATCTCTCGTGGCTTGCGGGCCCGGTGGCACGAAGCAGAGTACGTCTGTGCCTTGGTGGGGTGTTAATCATTCAGGCAAACTGTGCCCACGTGGCCATCCTGGACACAGCCGTGCTGGCTTGGCTCTGTGGTGCAGCAGGCAGCGTGTGTGCATCAGCACTCCCATGTCTCTTGTTTCTGTGGAGTGTGTGATTTATGCATGCATGGGCATGGTGGAGGGCACATACAGCTGGTTTTGGGCAGTCACAGCCCACTGCAGCAGTGAGTGTAGGGAGGGGGAATTGGTAACATTCAGGCCCATCCTGCAGCACTTGTCAGCACTGAGGGGGAGAAATAAGGATAAAAAGAAATCCAACCCCATTGCTGACTTTCCTTGCAGCTCAGCAGAGAGTGCGGCACCTGCAGAAACAGCTGGGCTGCTCACCAATACCTGACACAGACTCGCTTGTTTTTGTAAATAGTATAAAGTCTCCTTTATTCCACACCGTGCATTGTTATGGGCCAGGTCACTGAATGCATTAGGGCTGATCCCTCAGAGCATTCTGCAAATGAGACAGAGCTCAGAATGCACATGCTTGAGAAATCAGCTATTCAAAATAAAAGCTGGGATCGACAGACACTTCCAGTGTCTCCTTTCTTTTTCTTATGGTCAGTGAGGGCAAGTACTTTTCTTGGTGGCTGCTGGTGAACAAAGAGATGCAATGGTACAGATGTTGCTGGTTTACATACAGTGCTGTTTGAAGGAGCTTGTAAAGAAACTATTTCCCTTTTTTTCTTAGAAGTCATCTTAGTATTGTTATTTTTATGACTCCTACCACTATGTTTATAATTGTTACTATTATTAAATTCCTTCATAGTCAAATTGGCTAAGGGAATCTTAGATTTTTTTTCTTTTTCTTTTTTTTTTTTTTTTTTTTTTTTTCCCCCAGCTATAAAAGAGCTAATAAGTTGCCGCATTGGGGCTCCAAGGAATTGATGCAAGATTATTCCCTCATGGATTACTCTCTCCGTGCTTTGTCCAGCTTAATTTTAATATTAGTCATCATTGTTTCATATTTGCATTGTGCTCCAGTCAGAGTTCATTTCGGTGCGGCATTTGCTTAAACATAAAGCTACCAAAGGCTTAAAAGCACAGGGGCGAAGTGCACAGGGGCGAAGCTCTCTGCGTACTGAGGTGTTATTTTTCACTGCAGTCCACGCCACAGTGTTGTTTCTTTGCTTTCCTTTTGGTAAAGGAAGAATATTTCTACTGTTTTGGAATACAGCTGTGCAGTGGGGCTATACTGTGTAACAACTCCCTGCTACCGCTGGGCAAGGCCAGTCCCCGTCCCCCACCAACCTGTCACTGAGGGGTCCTGCCTCCCTCACCTAAACCAGTTTTGGTGCCTGTAGGACACAGAGATGGTTCAACCTGTTAGCCCTGTAAAAAGCTATTCCCTCTTTTAGTTGTCACACACACACACACACATACACACACACATGCTGCTCCTGTTAATTTCTATCGATTCAGTGAGCTGACACTGCCCAGAGGAGATAATGCCATGGAGGGGATACAGCATGTGTCCCCACAGAGGACCCAGCTTCTACACCTTTCAGTGACAGCTTGAGCTTGCATTTTGACTGTACAGAAAAGTTATAGGCAATTTGGGGTGAAATTGTCCTTAGTCCATAAAGAAAAGGAGCATGATCTGCCCACCAACCACATATGCGAGCATACTCTGCCCTCTCTCCCTCAACCTTCCTCAAACCTCCTATGTAACCCCACCAGATGTGGCGGAGTGGCACCAGCTTTCAAGAGATTGGTTTCTGAAATGGGTCATGACAATAAGCGTTCGAGATTGAGCAGATGGAACATGTCCCATGGGCCTTGTGCCCCATGGGCACAAGGGCAGTAGGTCACCAGAGAGTCAACTCAGGATGGGCAAGAGAAAATTTGTACTCAAACACACACACAAAATATACTGCAGGACACTAGAGCAATGAACTACAATGCAAAGAGCCATAGGGAACTACTGAAAATGGAGTGAATTGTTTACTTTGTGACCCACTCACCACAAATGAGGGAGGATCTAGGTCCTTATGTGGAACTTCAGTCCCTGTGCTGCTACTGCTATTGCTACATATTGCTACTGCTGCTGCAAAACACAGATGTAATATAGAAAAACAGAGAAAAAGGGAGATGTCTGGGGAGCCAAGATCCCAGTAAAATGATTCCACAGCACAACTAGAAGAGGAAGGCATCTCTGGCACTTAGAGCCCAATATCCCAGTTATTCATATGATGTGAAGAGACAGCTCTGCACAACGCCTTAGAGAAGAAATCCCCTCCCAGGAACACTGTGAGGTCCTGATTTAGCACAGACTTAAAAATGCATTTGAGTCTCACTATCTCAAGTGACGCTTACTTCTGTGTGTACACTATGGCTCTCAAAAACTGCACCAGAGCACAGAACAGCTTACACCCGAGGAGAGAGCAGACGTAGGCACAACACAATTACTGAGGCTGCCTGAGAGCCTTCTCTTCAGTGGCTATCCCTTTGCTACAAACAACATGGGGAGACCTTTCTCATAGGGTATCATCTGCTTCAGGCTGAAAGAGCTTAGAGAGTACAAGGATGAGATGATCACCCATTATGGGAGATTTCTGCTGAGTCTCTTTTCTGGCTTGAAGGGGACTCAAGCTCTACTCTTGGGAGCAGTTCCTTTCCACCAGGCTATCAGCTACACTGTGAGAAAGGAGAGAGAATTGTACTCTCTGCCTCCTAATGCTGTGACATTGGTGAGAAAAGACAGAAAGAATATACAGAGCAGAAGAAAGAGGAGTGACAACGGTATATCTCCACAGCTCAGAGATTAGAGAGCACACCTCTGAGTGGGAAAGTTAATGTATTTGCCTTTTATCCAATGCTGATTTCATGTAAAATACATTCAGAGATTTACTTTTTTAAAGAAGAGTAAAAGAGAGGCTGGGCTATTCTTCAAGAACATAGCCTATGTATATGATTACAAAATAAGAAAGAAATGTTTTATGCAATTATTATAGAAGGCAGTATGATTAGACAGGTAGAGAACGACAGAAAGAGGCAGACAGACAGAAATATAAAAGAAAAAACCAGAGAGCTTGCTAGCTCTTAGGAAAGCTGAGTATTACGAGAAATTATTGTGTAAAGTAGTAGTCGTGTAGAACAATAGATTAGGGAGAAAGAACCCTTAGCCTGTCACTGGGAAGGAAAAGCTGCACAAGTTCAGGATGCAGCGAAGCATCTAAAGGATGGTTGAGTGGGTTAATAATGTCACAGTGACATAATCAAATTAGTAATGCTATCTTGGCGATGTGGTCTAGTCTATCAAGGCATTTACCTGGTTACATTGTTCAAAACAATACCACTCCAGAGGCAGAGGAGTCCAGATGTCCTGCCCATGCTATTCAGGCACACGCCATCCCCTCTTACGTAAACCCTCACTGCAGGGAGAAGGGAGTTAATGGGGCAGAAATTGCCGCCCAGCTCTATCCTCTCTCCCTGCCTTCAAGCCTTGCTGGGGCAGAGGTTCGGGGCCTTGCCGGCACAGCAGCGTGATGCCCTCCCTAAGACACCTCTGCAAAACAGGGCTGGCAGCAGGGAAGTGGCATCAGCCTCCAGGGCATGGGTGAACCCAAGGCAAGAGGAATGAGTGCTCCTGAAGTCCTTCCTAGAGGAAAAAGATCTTCTTGGGGAAGGATTAGAAGTTTTATTACATGCCTACTACCCTCTGATTTGCAGCATATGCTCACTAGGGCTCCACCCCCCCCCCCTTTTCTTTCCCCATCATCTTCTGTGATTCTCTAATAACTGCTGTGTGTCTTCCAGCCTGAAAGCAAGGTAGCCTGATGGAGCTAAGATGAATCTAGCTAGTCAGGGGAATAAGATAGGAATAAGGGGATAAGGACTGATCTTAAATGGTGTGTCACACTTGCAACACCCAAAAGATGAAGCACAAGGAAAGGTCTGGGGATGGCTGGGAGGGATGAATTTATTTCACAGGAATGTGTGTGTCCAGGCTACAGATTTGTATAGGGAAGGGAGAAGGAAAGAAAGTCAGATCTTAAAAGAACAGTGACTGGCAGAAGGGAGTATTTTTACAGTTTCAAATAATTAATTTGGGCTGCTGCTTTATAAGAGCAAATTCCCATGCCTCACTTTGTCAGACTGAGATTAAAATGTGTTTATATTTATATAGTTATCTTTCATAGGGGTGTTTCATTTAAATACATATAGGTAGTGTATATATGTATGCACACATGCGTGAAAAAAAGAGAATCAATAGGTATAAGGGTCTTTGTTTCAAATTCTCACAAATCAGAAAGGGCCATAAAGGCCACTGATATCTGTGTGAGAAAAGGCTGTCCCCAGCCCCCTCCATCTGCTCTTCTCTTCCAGGGCAGCAGGAGGAAAAGCAAGGAAATGCAATTCTCCCTGTTCCACTTCAGTGAGGAAGAAGCAGCACAAAGAGTCCCTGTGTCTGTCAGCAGGATTCGGAGATGGGCACAGGGCTCTTGGAGAAGGAAATAGAAAATAAAATCAAATGAGGCTTAATCCGAAAAGCAAACGTTTGCTGGGACAAAGCCACCGCAGGGATTGTCATTTCACAAATTGTATTAATCTGGGCAAATAGTGCTTCAGAAACAGTAACCATGGTGTTTATGCTTAGTTCTCCTTCCTGACCTTATCTTGCCTCCCTTGCTTTCCTCAATATGGGCCAAACCCTTATCACTTTGCACCAAAGGTCTCTTCCTCAACAGGGCAATCATGCAAACCTGGAATTTGTGCATGAATCCAATAAGGAAAAAAGATGACTGAAATGTGAAATTTTTTTTTTCCTTTAGTTTAACAAGTAGTGGTAGAGATTAGTGTCACAAGATGACAAAACTGGGCACCCAAAACCCCATGGAGCAGTTCCTACAATTTGTAGAGGCCATGTGCCGGTAAGTAGGGTTGTGTTATCACACTCTGCATCTCGGGTCCAAATAAATGTGCAAGGCTGAGCAGGTAGAGGGAGGGCTGGAAAACTAAGGCATACGTAAGGGAAACGGGGTAAGCAGGAAAGAGCAAGGAAATAATTATAACCAGGCTTGCAACACTTCCTACGCTCCTTTTTGGTCCAGCCAACACATTGGCCACCTGTTTGCCTTGCAAGATGCTTTGCTATAGCTGTATCTTTCATTTCAGAAGGGAAGTGAGAGGACAGCTCCTTTTTTTTTTCTTTTTCTTTTTTTTTTTTTCTTTTTTTCTGGAAGCTGATGGAATCTCTCTGCATTTGCCTATCTTATTATCTCTCTGTTGGCATCTGGACACGTACAAATCGAAGAGTTTCCTACATAGAACTTTTACCATGAGAAAGAGGATTCATGAATTTCAGTTTTGAGTGGAGTTATCACAGAAACAATAAAATAAAATCAACCTTTTTTTCCACAAAAAGCACTCACTCATAATGGTGCTGGGAAAAGAGCTTTTTGGCTTTTTATGATACAAAATCTACCAGACCTTCTCACGAGCTGGGGAGGTGGGGAAAATATTTTTTTCTTAATTTCAAAGCCACTAAATATCGTGATTTGAACATTTCAGATCAACCTCTAAAGCTATTGAGTTCATGTTCTGATTAAGAGAAGCAGTGAACAAAGGAGCAGAGCGTGTGTGGGGGAAGGAAGTAAAAGAGTAAAAAACTAGCACAGTGAAAAATCAGGCAGAGTGAAAAATACATTGAAACTGTGAAAATAAAAGCTGTATAAGTGTGGAAAGAGCAAAAACTTATAGCAGGGAAAAAAAAAAAAAGCTATCTACTGTGTCTACCCAACAGTTCACCCTAATCTTATCTGTCATGCTAATTGCCAGATTTAGGTGTTTGTACCAAAGACGAGGGTGTGTGTGAGTTGCTGTGAGATCATGTGCGTGGCTCCTGACAACTCACACATACAACCCTCTGATTCCCCCCTTTAGCTAGAGGAAAGATTTTTTTTTTTTTTTCTTTTCAATTGAATCACCATCAGAATGAGCTGAATTACAGGAAAGACAAGGTTAGGCAGCTTTTGAGAAATCCAATAAAAAAAAATCCAGAGGAATCCCCAAACCCCCGAACTGCAGGAAATGTGCTAGTTCCTGTGTATTACATGGTTTCCTTCCCAACATATTAACGTCCAATACCCAGAAATATGCAATGGCATGTGCTGCTTTACCTTTTCTTCCTGAGGCTTTCACTCAGCCTGCAGCTCTGTACAGGCTGCTACACCCCTCTGAAGATACACTGCGTTTTGCACCCAGATTTATCCCCCTTGGCACTCCCCAAATTACTATTTTTGGTTAAACTAGGATGTAAATGCAGCTTAACCAGGGGAAGGTGTGCAGAGGGCAGCTGATGCCGGTTTAGTAATGCGGTGATGTAGCATCAGCTCGAGTGGCAACTACTCATTAGCAGCTAATCCAATCGCTCCTGCTAATCCAATCAACTCGAGTAGCTGGAGTCATTGCTTTCCAAGGATGGTCATCTTGCTCTCTCAACTATCCTAGGAGGTTAAAGGAGAAGGAAAGGTAAGCTGAGCTGGCTTGGTGCACCCAGTAAGTTCAGTGTCAGCACTGGGGGCATCCTCTACAAACTGGATTTGAGTCCATGTGGCAAAACAGTCACAAGCCAAAAGTCAAGGCACCCTTTACAGCCTTTGAGAAATACTACAAACAAGCTTCTCACTAGCTCACTTTGACTGCCGGGGACTGGAGGCTGGCTGGGATGAGGAGGACGATGAGATGGAAAGGGTTAACACACCGCTATCCCCTCTCCGGGGGCTCCCACTCCAGCAAATTGCAATCCAGCCCTGAAAATTTTCAGCAGCCGCATCGATGTCATTCCACTGTGCCTTCATTACCTTCTGATCTCTAAATAAGGGCCAGCTGGGCTCAGAAAACATTATGTGGTGCTGTTACTACTGACATAAACCACCAAAGTGGCATTTTGCAGATGAGAAGAACGAGCAAAAACCCCGCAAAATCCTCTGCAGTTGGGTTTAAACGAGGGCTGTAACTTCTTACACATGTCCTGCTCCCAGTCTACAGGAAGAGGCTGATTAATCCTGCATGTGTTAGCCTGGAATATTGCATTACAGGAAGCAAAGAAACCCCTTAATCATATTGCTGGTTATGCCAGAGGTCTGTTTTCTCTCAAATGCATCACATTAAGAGCCATCCCTGGGCTACAGCACCGTCCCAGGCTATTTTTCAGGTTGCAGCACTACATACAGGCTTTTTCATTCTGGCTTTGTTTTAGGGGCTGACGGGCTGGGTTGTGGTTAACCTTGAGATAACCACAAGCAGCAAGGAAGTTCTGAGAGAAGCCGGAGATGGTATTTTATCATCTCCCATCTCCAAGAGAAATACTGATCAGCGAAGAAGAGACTTGCTCATAATCTCCCTTTGCTGCTTGCTCTCGAAGCAGGGGTTGTAAGACCTAACTCTGACACACAGGATGGGAAGCAGCGCTCTGTCTTTCTCCTCTTCTGCCCTGACTTTCCTCCCTGACATGAAGAAAGAATTTCACAGGGAGGATTGCTGTCCGTACCTTCAAGCACCTTCTGAGGGCACAGTTCAGTCCTGATTAGGTGTGTGCTAGCTGACAGGGCATCCCCACAACCTCATTCTCACCCAGCGTAGCAAGGCTGGTCATTAATGAGAGGAAAACAAACTCTCTGAGACCATATTCACTTGGGAGATCTGGAGCTTTGGGAATCTGTAACTCTTCCCTTGAGCCATTATGGGAGTGTACAGGGAAAGAAAAAAGCACTGTCTTGTTGACACAGTCCCTCCTTAGGAAGCCCAGGGGAGCACATGAGAAATACACACATCTTCTGAGATGACACAACATGCACCTGATCTCAATCCCCTCTCCCAAAACACCTGTGGGAGAGACAATGCTCTGTGCCAAGGAATAAAGGGTTTCCTTCTGATACTACAGGAAAGTTCTCATTCTTTGTTTATGCCATAGGTGAAGTTCAAATATGCATCCATGACTAGTCTCCTGTAAACAGGCAGGACACACAGCCCCCCCAAAAATAACCCTGTCCTTCCCCAGCTAGGACATTTTCAGAGATCTGACAGCCAAATTAAAAAACATCCCAAAAATGGGAAGTCCTGGCAGCAGCTTCAACCATTACAAACACAGAGACAAGATCCGTGACAATAAACGATGTCCTGCAAAGCATGAAACTAAGCAGAAATATCTTTGGGGATGGCTGATTTTCGCACTCAACCCCAGGGAGGAGGAGGCGACAGAAGGAAAAGAGCCTCTGTTTGTACAAGCCACTTTGGACTTTCCCTTTGAACAGGGCACAGGGGCACTGAGTCTTACAGCCTTTTTAATAGGAGCATCTGCTCCTGTTCCCATCCCAGCTGGATGGCATCTATGCGTGTTTGCTGTTAGCGAGATGTGCCATGTGTCATGAGGAGGAGTGTATCCTGGGCAGGGAGCACATGCACATCTTGGAGGCCTTTACACCATGGCAGCAGGTCCATTTGTTTGGCCTGGGCACTTGCTTGGGGGGCAGCAGCTGCATTCTCCATCTACTGTGGAATTTCCAAATGGTAAAGCCCCCAAGGGTGGTTGTCATTACCAGGATAACGTGTATGCAAGTGAGGGTGGGGAGGGAGAGGGCTTCATGGGTGCCTTCCTCTTTATTTGTTTTATTATTTTATTTTATTTATTTTATTTTATTTTTTATTTTATTTTTATTTCTCCCACTGACATCTGGAAATGAGAGTTATCTTGCTACAGACCCTCTGAACTCAAGCCATCTGTGGGACCATCTTTTCCTCCCCCTCAGTGATGACCTGCCCTGCAGGAGGTTGATGGTGATGGAGAGGGAGTGTAGGAAAAGTCAGAGGGATGTCCACATGGTCAATAGCAAATTTGCCAAAATGGGATTTCTGTCTATTTCAGAGGCTTGTTACGCAGCTCTTAATGCTTTGGTAGGTGTTCAGAGGGATGAAAATGCCAAAACCGCCCTATTTATTTGCAGTTGTTCTCCTTATTCCATCTATATGTTTTTCCTGCAGAAACATCCAATAGCAATTTTTAAAATGCTCATATTTATAGGGTGAGTGGGGGCAGATGAAGTAGTTCACCCTACCCTACCCCTTGTAAAGGATTTCGAAGCCCCATGGAGACCTTCAGCAGTCTCCTCTGCCCATCAGCAGCAAATTTAACTGCCCCATCTGCCACCCCAGTCCTCCAACAGAACAGAGAATGGGCCAGCCCTTACAGCTAAAGGACAGATCGTACACAAACTACCATATGCAGTGGCTATTATGGGGTTTACTCCAAACGACCTGCATGCAAGAGCAGTCCCAACCTCATCAATCCCCAAATTTGAAGTAAGAACGTTCCACAGAACGGGAAAGAGTTTCTGCTTAGTAAAGAAACCTTTTCCTGAGAAAGCTTACTATGAGGTTTGTAAGAGGAGCCTGCATCGACTCACGCTGGGTGTTAATAATAAATCCAAAGAGCTACAGCACTGGCTCTTCGCCACCCACCTCGGCGAACCCGGCTGAACTGAGCAGACGCACATACAAGTCAAACTCTGTGGGCTGGATACACAACAAGGTACTGTTGTCCCATCTGTGGCAGTGCACACGCCAGCGGATATCAGCCTAACACAAGGCGAGGAGATACATGGGGAAGCGGTTGATTTTCTCCTTCCTCCCCACTTTTTTTCTTTGCTGCTCTGAGCTGGGAAGGGAATCTGGAAGCCGGTGCCGTGTCCGTGGTGCTTTGGTACAGCAAACACAAGAGGATGCTCAACATATGCTCTGTTTGTGCTACGACACAGGGGCAGACGTTATGGGACTGATGTAAGCACTACCTGTGATGCTGACACCCCAAATCGTCTGAGGTGCTCTATGGCACTGACAAACCGCGCTCTCGCTGTCCGAACATCAGAAGTCCATTTCCACCAGGAGCCCCCAGCACCCACACCAGGGCCAACACACCTGCAAGGGCTGGTGTGAAATTTGCTGGACATGACCTGGTTAGTGTCTCCAAGGCCTAATTGGCATCCTCTGCGATCGGTCTGGCTCCGGCTGCCAGGAGAGAGTAAACTGTCTCCTCCTTTCACAGATGGGATGGGGGAAGGGGTGACCACCGCGTGTCTGTGTGTCGGTGTCAGGGGATGGCAACAAAGGATGTCAAGAACGTGGCGCTGCCAAGGGGCTTGCATATTTGGCTTATAACCTGATGAGTACAAGGCAGGTGGCAGAGTCTATGTCATGCCCTGTGGGGAGTGGAGAGGGAAGGGAAAGAAAGGAGGAAAAAATAAGACTGGTGCAGATGGGAAGTGCCAGCTCTTCTTGCTGGAACAGAGCTGTTCAATTGGGAAACCCAGCCAGAGAAACTTAAAAGGACCAGGAGAGAAAAAGCAGAACTGGTCAGCATCAGCAAGCATCTTCTGATCCTTTTCTGCAACCTGCCTCATTGCTATTTCAAAAATCTCCTTTTGATACAAAATTAAATTAAAACCCCCACAATTTAAAAAAAAACATTGAGAACAAGCTAATCTCAGAGATTTCAAATAAGTATGTGACATGGGTGCGTGTGAGGGAAGCAAAGGAGAAAGAGAGACAGATTTAAAAAAAAAAAAAAAAAAGGAAAAAAGAAAAAACAACCAAGAAAAAACTTCTTGGAACAAAACACACACGAGGTAATGCCAAAAACTTGAGAAGGAGAGTGGTTACACACTAATTTAATTCTCTAATCCCCCTACTCCTGTCACTGTTTACTCACTGATAAATGTGCAGTAGCTTCAGCAAGACAGCCACATTTGCAGAAACTGACAGCCTGACTCAGAGACTATTTACCTAAAGACCATGAATATTAAAACAGGTTTCCAAAAGGCCCCCGTCTTGAAGGAGAAGATTAGCATGGGGCCTCTTGCTGACAGACTCTTCCCTCTCCACCCCTCCTTCCCCCACTCCGTGATGCATCTCTTGTGCAAACACTTGAGAAGTATCACCTAGCTGAAGAACTGAAATATTGGAGCAATGCCCTGGAGCTGTGCATTCAGCTTTAGCCTGACAGTGAAAACACCCATCCATCCAAGACAGAAGCTGGGGTTAGTTTTTTGGGGTGGATTTCCCTTTTCATTGCTTGTGTGTTTTGTTTTTTGTTTGGTTTTTTTGTTTGTTTTTTTTTTTTCTTTAAATAATTGATTGAAAACAAAAATAAACCCCACATGGTTTTGCTATTTTTTTTCCCTCCCTCTGGAAGGTGAACTATGAGCACAGAGTCCTTTAATAGAATTAGAAAGGCAACAAAATTATATTCCAAAGTCATAATCCTTAAATGAGTTTGACTCTGTCTCCTATGATGGTGCATGGAATTCACCAGAAAGCTGGAAAGAGAGTAAAGTAGAACTAGAAATGCTAGAGAAAAGGATAGCTTTAAAGATTGGAGGGAAAGCCTAGTTTCTACAGGACAGAGAAGATGAAATGGTCTAGATGCCACAACAGAAATGACAAAACAGAGTAGAAATCAAATTGTTCTGTATAAAATAGCAAATGAAATTTCAAAAATAGTTTTAAATAGGCAGTTCAGAGTCACTTATTGTAATTAAAAAATTAAACTATCTAGGAGCAAGTTTGAAATAGAAGTAACAATTATTGGAGTTTTATGCCATTTATATTTTACTGGAGGAATTCTTTGCCACAGAATCTTGTGAGGACCAAAGTTATAACTAGGTACAAGAAAACCTTAAGAAATTTATGAAAACGGTATAAAAAGTGCTTCTAAAGGCAATGATGCAATAGCTAGCAACTAATCACAGACAGCTGGAAGAAAGGCAAAGTATGCCTGTCCTGTTTGGCAGTGGAGTTAGAAAAACAATTTATTTGCATGGATATTTTTTCCCTCTCTCCTTTTTACCCCTCCTCTCTTCTGAGTGTAAGAAGCACTCCCTTCCCAGAGAGAAAGCCTCCGTACACTCAGAAACAGGGATATGCATGTACAGGCCAGGTGGGCACTGAATGTAACTCTCCCCATGTAGCCTGAATATTAACACATGACTGACTGACTGACCCACCCTGCTGAGAGCAGTGAGACCCACATCTCTCTCAGTGGATGACAACACTACAGGGTGATGCATTTGTCCTGATACAGACAGTACTACCTATCCTTGGAAATGGGTAAATATCCCGGCTCTGAGGACAATGACTTCCAGTCTTCCCCTTAGGTCAGTGAACTATTCAGACAGAACTAAGAGTTCGTGATTTTCCAGCCTCTCAAGCTGCTACAAGATCTCTCTATGTACTAGGCATGGAATGACACAAACCTGATGAAGTCAGTGGAGTTATTCTGTTGACTTTTTTTAGCCCCACGTGAGGATCAGATGTTTCCATGGCAAGCCTTTGGAATCATTACTGCATAATGGACAATGTTAACACAAGGACAAGCATATTTGGCTTTGAGGGAAAAGGGTTAATAGTCATCCTGTTTTCACTCCCCCAGCATCCCTGGACACCTTCCTAATTGCATCCAGACAGTCCATGCCTAGAAAACTACTGCCAGTGAGGCTGCCCCTCAGCTTTGCCTTTAGCAAAAAAAACAGATTTCAGTAGAGCAGTGCAAGAGGCCACTTGGTCAGAAAGGCCTTGCAAACACTTGGTGACTGAACATGTGAAAGAGTTAAACCATGAGACCACCTGGCACACACACAACTCTTCCCTGACCTACATCAGACCTACATTTCTGCCTCCACAGCAGTTCAAGCAACAACCCTAGACCCTTCAATATTCATAGTTCTCAGCTGCCACGAGGCTAAAATTACCCAAAGAGAGATGAAGTCTCCTTGTGAACACACTGAAGGCTACTGAAAGACACCTCTTGTTCAGAGGGGATGGGGTGAGGCAGGAGACAAAGTGAATGGAAATCTTTGCTAACACAGATGAGAACTTCTTGATGAACATTTTTTGCAGGCTGGAATTGGTATCTTGTTAAAGCAAGAGTTTAATTATAACTAGACCTACTAAAATGAATAGGCAAAGGTGGTATATTAGAAAAGCCTCCTGGAATCAGAAATGAAACGTCAGAGTGTATGTGATATTAGAGTTATTCCAGTCTCAGAATTTGGCCCCAGGACAGAGTGGCTTCTTCAGCTTCTCTTTAGAGCACCTCCCTCTGCAAAACCTCTTCCTAGCACCTCAATTCACCTCACTTTCTTTGCTGACCACAGAATTTCAGTAGAAGCTGAGAAGCCTGTCATGACTCTAAATATATACTTGCATGGACAAATTCAGCCTACTTCAGGTCCAAATTTAAATGCAAACTTTAATCCATGGTTAAAGGTTAAAGAACAAATGCTATGAAGTTTAAAAAGTGGAAGCAGTGTTTCTTGATGATCTCACAAGAAACATTTTATTTTCTGGGACATCTTAAATAGAAGTAGTTTTGGATGCCCTTTGGTTTAGTGGTCGCCAGAACTTTGGAGTGGGTTTATGCAGGCAAGCATCACTCCATGCTACACTTGTTTCTTAAATGCTTCTTCTAAGCATTCACTTTTAGATCATTGAACAGATGGGTCTTGGGTATGTCTCTCCCAAGGAGGCTGAGCAGGTATGGTTTTCTGTATTGATTGATAGCTCATTGTGGACTTAATTATTTGGGAAGCTTTTATCGGTATGCTGTTTTCTCTCGATTGGATATACAAGGGAATATCTACACATGTGGAATTACAGCATCCCAGGAGTATAGGCAGCATCCCCTTTATTTGGAAGAGTCCTGCAGTCTTTAAGAAGTAGAGCCATGCCCAGACTCCCAAAGCCTGACAAATCCACTCTCAGTCATAGCTCAGGTGACTCATCCATCTCTCTTGCAATGGTTGTTCTCTGTTGCACACAAAATTATGCCAGTACACTGAAATGCCCCAAAATCTTTCCTGCTCAGTGCATCCATGTGCTCCATTAAAGACTGACCTGCTGTGTATGTGGGGTGTGTCTGGGTTTGCACAACCTGCCACAGACACCCTGCAGGGTGGTGTATCTCCTAGTCTGACTCCTTGCTTGGAGCAGGAGTTCTCTGGTAGGCATGCTGCCCAGTAATGATGCTGTGCACAGGCAATTGCTCTTGTGATGTGCCTCAGCAGAACAATCACACATCCCTCTGCACGTCTGTGTGCTCCTCAGGCAGTTCTGCACCCCTGATCCATGATAACACCCTATGTATAAAAATTACCACACTGGGAAGGGAGAAACTTGAGTGATCTGGGAAGACATAAAGGTCCTTAACTTCTGTTTAGATATTTTATGCCCAATATGAGGAAGGAAGATTAGGGTCCTAAAGAAGAATTTATACACATAAACATTTTCATGGGTGTAGGAGGCTGTCAAAGAACATACCACCAAGACTCTGAGGAAATAGTTTCTGCTTTACCACCCACAACCACGCACTCATCACCCATAACACATGCAGACAGTCCTCCTCTTCCCTCTCCCTTCCTTCATCTATGGCAAAACCACACTATTCAAACTTTTCCACTATCAGTAAGAGAAGCTGCCATTTACACATTTACAGAGCAGCAGACACAACATCAGTTTAATGATATAAGGAAGCAAAGAAATAAGGAGCAATCTTGATATAATGTATACACATATATTTTAAAGACTCAGCAGGAGAGACTCTGCTGTCATTTTAGTTTATTGAGAAATAGCTAAATATTAAAGAGAGCTGGGGCTGACGGAATTGGATGGAAAGTTATATCTCTGAATCTATTTGTAATCACCTGTGTCTCTGCTTCTTTTCTCATAATACCTGCAGAGACAAGACATACTGCTAGCTACCCCCAGAGCATCTTATAAAGAATGTAAGGGTTTTCCAGCCTCTGGCATTCAGGTAGTGTTGGACTTGAGCATGTGTCAGCCCTGATAAAGCAGGAGGGAGTTCAAACCAGGCGCTTGCAGCATTTACCCAGAGAGGCAATGTGTGATGGCTACTCTACAGGAGGGATCACAGTGTCAGCAGCCATGGTGTGACTGACCTGTGTGTCTCTAAGAGGCCTTTAAATCTCTCCCTCTTGTCTGAAGATCCCCACTTGCTCCTTGCAGCTCCTGCACAGAGATAACCCCAGACCCATGTACCTCCTAAGCTCTCCACGTGTATGCACCACATGCATTTCTTTATCTCTGTGTGCCCGCCCTTCCCTCATCCTTTCGTAACAGCTCCAGATGGGTGTGATTAACAACACACATGCCTTACACACCTTCTGTGGGAAGTAGTTTTCAGCAAATTTCCCAAAATTACTTTAATTTTACAGGTAGGCAGAGGGAAAATGAATAACACAAGTCATGCAGCATGCCCAATGGAGGGGAAAAAAAAAAGTGGGAACAGAATCCAGATTTACTTTTTCTTGTATTTTTCCTCTACTTTCTAGGCAGCACAGTGTGCTGTAATACTGGTATTACAGGTATTACTCGTATTTTAAAAATCAGTCACAATTGTGGAGTTGAGAAAAGGACTGAGAGACTTTTTGAGATTTATTTTTTTTGTCTCATACATATGCTCTTGCCAAATTATTTTCTGAGTAGGTACTGACTATTTTTTTTAAGAGCTATTCACAAAGGTGCATGGGAGAGACATTTCCTGGACTACAGCCAAGTGGCAGCCATTTGTCATCAAGGCAAAACATTCAATACCCAGTTGAAGGGGATGGTTTTGATCAGGCAAGGGGTTTAGCTGGCAGTATGGATACACAATTTTTGACCTTATTTCAGTTCCTAGTCTGCCAAGTTGCTTGCCCTGTCTCTAATTCCCCACAACTGGCCACTGAGTCAGTATTTTTCTGATTTTCCTAAGTTTTTGAGGCAGTATGTCACGTAATAATCAAGAGGCACTCCAGAGCCTGGCACAGGGAGTACTAGCACCTAGGCAGGCAGATAAATTGTTTGTGTTCTCTGCCTGGAAGAGCATAACTTTTGCAGTTGTGTGTTTCCAGTAGGAGCATTCGTAATTATGAATTCAGCAAGTCACTGCGCTGTGCATATTCCACAGCGGCTCATGGAGAAATCATTGTCTGTGAAAAATGCTTCTTCTATGCAACAGGCATAAAAATTGAGTGCAAACTGTCCATGAACAGGCAGAACAAATTCAATTCGGGTGTCACAGGGCTATTGTGTCCTGCACAATGGTCTGTTGTCACAGAGTTCTGCATGGGCTCCAGGGACAGACATCGGAAACTTTGACTTAATTTTCAAATTATTTTTAGTTTGGTTTCCTAAAGAAATGAGGGATTTTGTGATTATTCGGTATCTTAATGTCTATTTACATCTCTCTTTTCCTCTTCCTTTAATAACTTTGAGCCAACAGGAGGTTTCATTTGCAGCTTGATAGACACGAGAGAAAGAAATCACACGATGCTGTAGGGAAATAGGCTCTGCTGTTTTTTGTTTTTTTTTTTTTTTTTTTTCATTTTCCATGAAATGCATGTTTTTGAAAAAAAACTCCTGGAGAAGTGGAGATGTTTTTGAGTATTGACTCCTCTCACTATTAAATATATAGTGAATAAATTGAGATCCTTATTTGAAGCAAGTTCTAAGCTAAGACAGATGCTATTTGTGATTTACTTTGTCCATGTAGGACAGAGTAGATATCCTTCAGCCCTTTGCTACCTGGAAGACCAAGGTGTGAACACGTCTTGTCTGCAGTATTTGATCTTAGCAGGTTACTACTTTAGTCAGGATGATACTGAGGGGTCTTAAAGGCAACAGACTCTGGGCTCAGGCTTAGGAACCACTGGTCTAAACTCATCAGTCAAGTAGTCATGTCTACTACTCTATTGCTGGCTAGTGAAATAATTACTCTAGTGTCAAAAATTCATTCAGTGATTTAGGGTCAACTTTATAGTCATCCTCATGACTGACTAAGGTACCCCTTTGTCTTTTCAATTCTTAAGGCTAATAAAAATAACATGAGACTTCACGCTTTTCTAACTTTTATGAAGGAACAGATTCGGACAAAGCCCAGTGTAAAGGATCTACAAAGCCCATCTCTTCCCTCTCTCTGTATACACTTCACTGACAGATCAATCCTGACCTTGCAGCAGAACAACCCAGTAGGTAAAGAACCAGCATGGGACTGAGCTGCAGGTAAGTCATTAGCCATTTTCAGCTGCTAGCTCATTAATTTCCATAGGTGCCTAAAAAATTTCCAGCATCCGGACTTCAGTACATCTGTGCCTTGGTTTGCCACCCACTAGACAGGAGGAAAACCCACTGGTCCATTTCACAGGAGGGTGGATTTCAGTAATGCGTTCCCACTGTGTAGTGCCCACACACTGCACCAATGGCAGCCATGGACTTATATCCTTGTAGATCCTTCCTCTGCTCCACCGGACAAAATTCAGCCAGAGCAGAGCAGACTAGACTCGATCCTTAGCTAGAGTAAATTGAGGCAGTCTTATGAATGACCACTTTACCCCTGCCTGGCTCTAAAGTACCTGATGAGATGTGTGAGCTGGATGCTCCTCCACACTTCTAGGAAAACCCGTCAAGGAAGAATTCAGATTAAGAGAAGTGTGCACAAATGTTTTCTTTATAATAATTAATACATGATTAATAGGAACAAATTCTGAAAATAAATGATTAGAAGATGTCTCTATAGCATGCCATCGGGATGATGGGGATAAATGATGCAGAGGCACCTGAAAGTTGAGAGCCCATTACTAAGCATTTATAAACAGGAATGCATAAAAATATTTATCCACGTCTTTCTGAAACATGCTCTAATGTGTCTTCGAGCAATTTATCAGCTAAAAAGTAATTTTCATTAATCACTTATTAATTATTAATAAAGTGTTTGTAAGTGTCACCTTAATTTAAAGAGCTTCTGAGTCAAGGTGCACTTCCAGACTTTCCTTCAAGGAGATCCTGTTTCCCAGACCGGAGTTCTTCAGATTCAAGTGACCTTGGTACATCCTTCTTCACCCAACCCACTCTTGGCCTCCACAATTGTTAGGCTTGCAAATGGGACTAAGTCATGTTTCTGGAAACCACAATTTGTCATTTCGGAAGGAAACTTGATCAGATCCTCTCTCCCCACTCACAAAGCTGGATGCCCAGACCTGGGAACGCAGCATTCAAATGTTTCAATTTATCATTACAGTGGAACCCTGAAGAGATCACATCTGCTAAGACCATAAATTGGACAAGATCCCACTTCAGAAGGAGCAGGCTCAGCTCGATATTCCCATTCTTGAACAAGGGACCAATTAGGCAGGCTTATTTACCTGCCATAAAATGAGATGTTAGCCAGTGGGAGAAGTCACTTAAGGACAACAACAACAAAAATCTTTCTGATCTCTCTGTTAGAAATGGCCAGCTTAAGAAACAGATTCTCTCCACATTCTCACTTCAGCCTGTATGTCCTGTGTTCCTTCTGTTTCTTCATTCCTCCTTTCAAGTCAGTCTCTGCCCCTCTCTGCCTTTTCCCTTTTGTCTTACACATTTTTTCTTCCTCTCTGTCCCTTCTATCTCTTTCTGCTCACTCTTCTTTTACTTAATATTTCTTCCTTCTTTTTTTTTTTTTTTTTTAAGCACATGCACATTTCCAGATAAGATTTAATTTCAAGCTTTATTACTGAACAAGCAATCAAAAAGGTCTTATATCTTGGAACAGAACCTGGGCTACAAAACGAGCAAATTGCTCACTCTGCCTTCCCTTCATAAGATTTTACAGTGAGGATTGGATCTTCCTCTTGCCAAAAACTGGATTCAGGCCCCAAGGGACAGTAAGGGGGAAATCTTCAGGCTTAAAAAGTGATATTTTCTGCTTCTCCTCATAACTTCAAATAGGCTTCTTCACTAGATGGATAATGGTGTGCGAGTATCCAGAGTGGAAGCAGAGAGAAGCAGACACACATCTGTCAGGGATGGTCTGTGCACATTTATCCTGCCTCCGTGCTGGGGGATGGATGAGATGACCTCTTGAGGTCCCTTCCAGATGTACTCGTCCACGAGTCCATGATTAATTGCCTTCATGATCTGCAGTTTATGTATCCAAAGAAATAAGCCTCAAAATCTCCTGCAAATACATATCCTGTAGGCTGCCTGAGGATACTGCCCCTCCGTCCCTGGAGTGTTGCACCCTAATTTAGACTCCATAGAGGGGATGTCTCCCTGCTGATCCCTGCAGAAATATAGCCCCTTTCATACCCAGCTAAGGAATTAAAGAATAAAGCTGATTTATCTCAGTAGAGAAAAGAAGGGAAATTTAGGCTCTAAATGGGAAAGAAAATTTCTACACTCTGCTTCCTCAGAAGACAAAGACAGAGAACAGGTAGCTGAATCTTGGTGATGCCATGTTTTGGTTTCCCAGTATTGCCTCCCCTCCAGTACACGTAGGATTAAACTGTGGCTGCCTTCCTGGGTTTATGAGATGTGGTATGGCACAGAGCACCACCATCCCTTCCAGAGGGGAGACACAGGAGAGAAGACTATGACCCCTTCTGTTTTTCAGTCAGAGGGTGTCAATCAGAGGGTGAAACAATGTTCATCCATATAATGATGTTTTCAATGTTCATCCACATAAGAATGAACATGGAAAAGGGCAGACACATTTTACCAAAGTGGGCCAAAGGAAGGAGAAATGAAAATAGTGAAAAGGAAAAGAATGATAACGACGAAGAGGGGGGCTGGAGAGAAATCTGTCATGAGTGTCTTGTGAAATACAGACATGAAAGTGGGAACTTCGTGCTTATCTCAAGAGGTGTAATCCTGCTCCACCTAAATTACTGGGCATCTCCAGCTGATTCATCCCAGGTATTTATTTAACAGTGAGATTTATTTAACCCTAAACTCATCCTTTCCTCTTCGCAGGCTATTGTGGATTGGCACAAATAAACACTGTCGTGGCACTGACTTTCGTTCAGATATAACCTATCCAAAGAGAATTTAGGCTGTCTTCATTACAGCTGGGGAGGCTGGTAAGTGGAAGAGTGGGCCTTTTTGAAGAAGCTGGTCATACAACATTAACTCACTGAAAAGGTTCCTGGTTATGAATATAATGCATAATAAGGATATTCAAGACTTAATGTGGCATTTTTAGGTTGGTCAGATCTGGGATATGAGGAGTTTATATTATCCTACCTTTTCAATAGTCATGACAAAAATAATAGAGGAAGTTTCATATCACACTTTCTGTCTCCTCTGAATTGTCAGAAATCAAACTGAGTTAAAAATGAATGTGGGTGAGATTCAACTCAGTAAACACAGATACCTGTGTATATCTTACCTAGTCACCCTCAATTCCCTTGCTAGACAAAAGAGAGAATTAGACACTTCCATGCACTTCAGCAATTAATTTCCTCTTAGTGTACATATCTAAACCAGAGATCAGGGAACTGTATAAGAAAGAAATCTTATTTTCATACACTGATCATAATAGGAACTTTACAGTTCCATATGAACCATCAGTTCAGATGCAGATTTCTAAAGCTAGATTAGATTTCAAATTTGTAAGTTAAAATAATAATAATTTAAAAAATATATACTTTCTGCAGAGTTTAGCAGGAAAACAATGTTATCTCTATGGTTCACTCTCTTCAGGAGCTATAGAGTAGAGAGGTGATTTTTAAACTGAGCATTTCCTGGTCATATGCAAAACCTCACAATTTTAACTTTATATTTTTAAATTCAACTCTCCTGACCAATTTTTCATAACCTTTCTTATTTCTTTCATTTTCTCTGTCTCCTTCCAACAATCTCACCACTTGTTTCTCCACTTCCTTTTCATCTTGAATACAAAGAGCAGGTTGATCCCAGCTCTGGCCCTGGAAATGTCAGGCTGAAAATGTTACTCTTGGAGTGATTTGCATGCATTACAAAGTGACAGGAGCACACAACCTCAGCTAATAGATGATTAATGATGTGATGTTGGCCAGCACTGTTGACTCGTTTTCCTGCTCTTCGGGAAACTTCAAAGGCAGCTGGCATTTCTGTTGCCTTATGACAGTCTCATAGGTGAGTGTAATTGTTTAGTCCATATGTGCATAGCATAGAAGGAGCCATGAGCATGCTCATGGAGCACATTTATCTGTATGTGTGTATATGAGGGGATGTGCAGGGTCGTATGCATGAGCTCCCGTGTGCTCCTGCGTGTGCATGCAAGCTCCTCATATACAAACTGCCTGGTTTCTGTGGGTTGCTGAGAGCTTCATTATTCAGCTACTATATTCTGAATAAAATACCATGGCCCATTTGGGGTTACAGTCTAAAGGAATGAAGGAAACTCACTGGAATTTTAATCTGGATGGAGAAAAATCAGCCCTAAAGTAAACAGTATGTTTGGAAAGGAGCCCAGTAAATAGCAATCAGAACAGGATTAGAAATAGGTCAAGGCTGTAAAATTGGATCTTTTTTCACACCCATATTTTTTTTTCTCAGCAAAATTTGGGAGGGTTGAGGTCATTAAAGAGATTAAGGCTAGTTCAGACTCCAACCCCACCCAGAATCTGAGGCATAAACTCACTTCTGACGCATACATTATAAGTCTGGAGTTCAGTTAAAGAAGTGTTTGGAGTTTTCTAGAATAATATTCTTAGGCAGGATCCTCCCAAAACATATAGATGCCAACCTTTGGATTTAAAATTCTTGTACTCGGAAAAGGTGAAGGAAATCTCATTTCCTACTCCACACATGAACACCCCTGCCTTCTGCCCTGGATTTCCTATTCCCCAGCGCACTGTATTCATGAATCTCTTTCAAAGATGCTCAGCATTAGCGGAAAAGCCAGAAAACAGACTGTAGATGAGAGTTGGGGTTTGCAGTTCTGAACAAGAATCAGCCAAATTGGTCTTAAAAAAAAAAAAAAAAAAAAACACACAAGAAATTAGTAGTTTGCCGAATCAAAATTCTGTGTGGGACTTTTTTCTTTTTTTCTTTAGATGGAAAAGAAAAAGTGTGGAATTTGGACTCTTTTTGAAACAACATTAAAACAACAATTTCTCAAGAGCCAATACAGCATGAAGCTGCTTTAGCATAGAGGAAGAATGTAAGGGGAGCTTAAAATAGCCACATTTCTTCTTTGTTCTTCCAATAGCTGTCATTTGGAAAAGCACAATGCAGATGTCAAATGCTGAAAATATATATTCCTAAAACCAGAGACAAATGGCCAGAGGAGGCCTTGAAAGATTTGTATCTTCTGTTGATTAAAAGGCAAACGTAGGAAAGTCACTGAGATAAATCTTCCTGCACAGAATCACATAAAATTGAATTTGAAATGTCCTCAAGAAATCAGCTGGGCTCTGGTCAAGAAACCTGTCCTAAGCAATTGAAGGCCATGTCTGAGCTCTGAGCAAGTCCCAGCATAGGATACACTCAACATATCAGCTGGATGCAGAACAGATTTTGGGTCTGTGTTTGAGTGTCTGCCTGAGACACATCCTACAGTGGCTTTTCATCTCTTTAGACACAACATAGAGGGGAGATGGGCAGGATGTGAGACACTGCTCACAACTTGAGGCAAAGGCTTCAATACTTCTGAAACTGTCACTTTTTTGTGTTGGGTTGGGGGTTTTTTGTTTGTTTTTGGTTTTTGTTTTTGTGGGTTTGTTTTGGTTTGGTTTGTTTTTTGTTTGTTTGTTTGTTTGTTTGTTTTGCTTTCCTTGCCTCAGGGATCGTTCAGTTTGTTAACTCAGTCTAAAGACTTGCCATGTCCACTTCACATTTCCCAGCCCTCACTAACCCTTCAATTCACAGGACATCACCCACTCCAACTCAAATGCTGCTCCAGACAGGGCAAGACATTAAGTGCCAGGACACCAGAAAGCAGAGAGAAAGGAAAGAGCTGGTAGGCTTTGATCTATTTCAGACCTGTCAGATTAAGCAGGTCTGGAGGTTTGGGTGATCGGACTTGTGCTTCATGCTTGCTTAAGCTGAATTGCCTTGGAGAAAGCTGAACATTCCCTCATAGTGAAGTCTGTGTCACCCTAGCTCCCTCTATAAGCAGCAGCAAAAAAGATCTTAGCACTCTGGGCTTCTGACAATACCAGCTCCTAATTTGTGACATTTGTGACATCCATGTCACAGAATTACAGGTTAACCTGGATTGATGCTAAAAATGAGTGCTGTTTTTACGTGCCCCTGGAAATGCAGTCCATTGTATACTAGTCAAAGTATGTTGAATAACATGAATATGCACAGCTTTGTGTGTGAATGTGTTCAAGGGGGACATCAGAGTATCAGAAATATGGCAAAAGCCAACCCACAGAAATATTTTCTTTAAAGTTTTAATAATGTTATGGCACATAACATTATTAAAATGTTATAGGTATCATCATGGTAGAGACGTGGGTGCATGTACACACATGGACTAAAGAAGAGGAGACCTGGCCATTTAACAGTAGTGCTGACATTTTATGTGATACACTAACTAATACTTTTATTGTTGCTTAGCACTTTGAAAAGCTGCTCTGAACACTTTTCCCTTGGTTACTGGTATTAACTGAAATATTAACTTCAGGTACCTGTACCGTGTGGTTAACTTTAAAAGTCTGAAAATTTAAAATTACAAAAGTAATTGTCTTCCAAACACGTTTTGTGAAGTCTAGGAATTTCCAAGGACAGGAAAAAATCCAGAAAGAAATCAAGGCTGAAGTTTCTGGCTCACACTTTTGATAGAAATTAACACCAATAGTAATGGAAATACTTTTTTTCCTTCACCACATTCAGGAATCTGCCTTTATTTCATCCTATATTTTTTAAGCAAAATTTGGATGAAAACTGGATGGTTAGATAATTTTATTTTCCTTCCAAAGCTTGCACTGAGCAAAGGAGGCAGGTCTGATTCCACACAATCTTTCTGGCTGTCTTTAAGAAGGGAAATTTGCAATAAAAGGTTAATGCCAGGTTTTGAGGAAGTTTTCAGCATGAATAAAAGGGAGAATTTTAGTGGGAAGTTGGTAACTGGTGATTGCTACTGACATTTGCTATAGTACTGGAGTCACTGTTCACCTGCTATGGAATTGCAGCCACCTCAGGGTGGAATGCACCAGCAGCTGTAAGTCCCAGTTTAAGGCAACAGGGGTTTCAGCCTGTCCTCAGTGGAATCAAGATTAATTACATATACTACACAGCAAGTGGGTACATAAGGAACAGTAATTTCTTTTAAAGTATTTCTAGGTCTGTTAGAAATTAGAAAGTTTCTGTTATGCTCTAAGACCAAAAGGCTTCTTCTCCAAAGCCTCCTGATGCCATGCTGGGCAGTTCCAGGAGCAAGCTCGCTCCCTGTGGCTTGCACAGTTTCCAGAGTGAAAGTGGAAGCACTATAAAACAACGGAAGTAATTACAAGCTCTCAAAACTATCACAGGAAGAGAGATGCAACATCCCGAAGTTTCTCCTGTGATCTCAGCCATAACTTCATACGGTTACATCTTCTACAACCCAGTTCCAAAGGGCTGCCAAAATGCTGCTCTCGCCTTCTAGACAGTGTGTGTATCCGATCAATCCACTTGATTTGTAGGTTAGGACTAAGCCTTGCAGTCAGACCCAATGATCTCATTGCTGCTAGCATGAATGCAAAATGCTTTGAGTGAAAACAAGGGGATTGATCTAAAAGGACACAGGTAATTTAGAGCAGAAGTTGGGCTTTTGTGTATTAATTAAAAAGTTTGCTGTAACCTATGGGACATATCAGCTCTCTTGCAAAGGTTGTCATCTCTGTGCAGCCAGCCATTTGTTTTGCTTGCTTCCTGGAGAACCTTGATTTTCATGATGGGCTATGCCTTTTGCTACCATATCCTCTGGGAGAGAGGTCTGGTCAGATGATTAACATTATCTTCTCTCTTAAATATTACATTATTAAAATTGGGCAGGCTTTTTTTTTTGTGTGTGGAATCTGACTAATTAGCCCCACGTCTCATCTCAGCTGTCAAAAATCTCTATTCATTGACAGTTTACTTTAAGTGGCTCAATTAGCATAACAAATGACTCACCAAAAGTTCTGTAGGCATCCTGTTGATTAATGTCATTTATCTTGCAAACCAGCAGTAGATGCGTGAGTTGCTCCTAACAATTATTATATATTTTTTTATAAGTAAGTAAGTAAGTAATTTTTTTATACGTATATAATAAGTGCCTCTCAGAAAAGCAATGCAATTTAGGTGTTATTTGCAAACATTTAATAGTAATAAAGGGCTTTCATCAGCAGCAAGAAGATGAATGATTTCCCAGTTAGGAACCAGGTAGAAGATGAGGCCATGTTTCCTTGAACATCACAGTGCATGCCTCCAAGTGATACAAAGAACAGAAATTTCTGTGAACACATGATCAGACTGAGGAGGAAGGAGATTGATCAGAAGTGTTATTTTTGTATTTTTGACACTTTTTCTGACTGTCTGCACACAATGTCTTTCCATACGTTGGTATATATTATGGCAACAGTAGAGTATGTACTATTTAGTTACGTTACATAGTATTTTGCTTGAGCAATACGTGTTCTGTGGGTAATGCACAGAAAAGAAAATGGCTGGGTTCTTCAGTTGCAGCTTCAAAGACTTGCATTATGATTTTTGCTCTTAAAACTCTTATGTAATTTTGAAAACCCAGTGTCTTAAGCCCCCATGGCCAGAGGTGATAGCAGATCAAGGGGCACAGTACAGCAGTGGGGCAGCTAATTTTCTATCAGAACAAGACCCCTAACTAGTGACAAGGCAGAAGTACTGGGCAAGTGGTGGGGAGGAGGTTTTTTCCCCTCAGCTCTGCCACTCCCCTTTGGCATGGCCTTACTTAATTCCCTCTCTGCACTTTTTTCCATCCACTTTGATTTTATCCATGCAGCTCATGAGGTCTATGTGGTCCTTGTCGCAAGGACAGTCCCTCCCTCAGTTTTCACTCAATGCTTTACCCTACCTAAGGTCAGGGCCTCAGAAACCCTCATTATATAAAAACAGCAGCATATTGCCACAGAGCAAATTCCCGGTATTCACCACTGTGGGGGAAAACAGGTTGCTATCAGATAATATCTCTGATCAGATGACAATGTTCTGAAATTTCTGCAGATAGAGGATTTCTGCCAGTGAAATCAGAGATGGTCATATCATACCCTGAGAAGCATTAGTATGGGTGCCTCTGTAATCACCACAAAAAAGTATGTGTGTGTTTCAGTTGTTTCAAAGTACTTCTCCTAGAGGAAGAAGCTTTTATGAGTGAACTCTTTAATAAGGGCTCTTCCCCCCGGTCTCAGGAGGGACCGTGCAAGCTTTAAAGAAAGTACAGCAAGTACTCTCACTACTGAAGACACTAGAAGTATATTTTATAAAGCAATATTAAAGAAATACTGAAAGCAGAATAATTTAATCAGATTCATGAAATCAAATACCCCCAAGGCAGCGATGAAGATGCTGCTCAACAGGTATTGGCATTTCATTCCATAGGAAGAAGAAAATTCATCAGCTTCTTTTTTTAATTTTTTTTTTCTTTTCTCTTTATAGAAGTAAAACTTGACACTAAATAAAACTAAAGTCAAATAACCCTAGGATGTGAGGATTAGTGCAAAGGCACCTTGGGCCTATATTCAGTCACACTCTGTCCTGTCTTTTCTTATTTGGGATCTGGAAATTATTCACTACTAGGGAGTTGGAGAGAATGTTGTCAAGTGTATCTTTAAATGGCAGGTTATTTTCCTGACCACGCAATCAGTCACTGGCAAAATATTTCACCTTTTCTCTCTCTACTTACATTGTGTTGCCAAGACTGCATGCTCTTCTGGTAGAGAGCATCATGGCAGACCTTTATCCCAATCTGGAGTCTCTTCCTGTTGCAGACATGAGTAACAACAACATATGAAAATCACCTTGAAAAATTAGAAGTGGAAGAACCCTCTAAAACTTGAAATTTAAGGTTCTCATGTTTCCTAAATTTCAAAAGTCTGTTGCAAGGAAAGAGATTGTAATTTTTGTTCTTCTTTGCTATTACTCATACGTTCAGCTGATGGCTGATGGCTTTCCTAGGGTTGTTGCAGGAACAGTGATTCTGTAATTATATCTGTGTAGGCTATGAAAATGAGGAGCAAACTGATTGCAACTCGTGCTGTTAACTAGGAAATCTTGGGAAAAGCTTTTGGAAGAAAAAAAGTTATGATTCCTCAGCATCTACTGTGATTCCATTGCAATGCCAACTGAGCAACAATTTGGAGTGTACCTATCCTTGAAAAGTCTCTGGGGAAGTCATCTTATTGTCATTTGCCAGGTACGTAGCTGAAGTCAACTGACAAATTTATCTCACTAAAAAGCAAAATTCAGACACCAGGTTTGTTCCAGGCATCTCCACTTTCTATATTATCAACAGGGAGTCAGGTGCCCCGTGCAGTGACTCACTCTCTGCTGCAGGAGGTGGCATCCACTGGCTTACAAAGGTGCCTGTGTCTCCCTATTGACGCTTGAGAGAGTCAAGAATAGTAACTTAGACTGACTACCTTCCCTTTTATGAGCGCTAAAATTAGCTGAGAAGATTCCCATCTAGCCGTATTCTCCAAAGTAACACAAGAGAAAGTGGATAGTAGAGAAAATTATGCTTTCAGTTCACCAGGCAGAACATGCTGTGCAAGGGATCACCCTTCCTTTTTATATGGCCATCAAACCATTCTCTACAGTGAGGGAATGGAGTTGAAACATCAAACATCTGTGTGCCTGAGGTCAGGGTGAATGCAGTCCACAAGCACTAAGGTGATCTGGAAAAGCTGAGTACAGGGGAACGAAACATTTAGGCAGTGCACGATCCTGACAAGTGGCAACAATATCCCTGAGAAAGATTTTTGAAAAGTATGGAGAAAAGAGCATTCAGTTTATGATGCATATTTAACAGCTAAAATATAGCAGCAGTACTGTCCTGTCCTGCCTCATGGCTTCTTTCTCCAACAAGGCCATCATAAATTCTGCCTTGAGCAAAGCAGAACTGATTGAACTCGATTTATTCTTCTTTAAAACACACACACAAACACATTCACTAGGGAAGGATATAGAAGTTCCAGGAAAGAGCCGTAACTCAATTGCCATTATAGAACAGAAAGATAATTAAGTAAATGTTGGCAGGGGATAGCATTGAATAACTTTAGCAGAATGAGTTCTTCTTTGCTTTGCCCTTTGCAGAAAGTATGCTGCATTCTCCAGAGACCCCACCCTAAATTGCTTTGGATAGCTTCCTCTTCCCTGAAGGAAGTCAGAGAAAACAGGGCTGGGAGGGAGATCCAAAGGTCAGTTTTCCCCAGTACAAGGCAGGACCAACTCAAGATAAGCTGGTAAAGATGCATGTTTTCTCTACTGGTGGGCAGGAGATCTGTATGCTGTGTAGGGCTGTGGTTAACCCTTCATATAGTTCTACCTGGAACTTAGGAGGATCCAGGTAACAACACTGGAATCACTTTGATCTACAGTTTGGAGCAAAGAGGAGCTTTTTAGAGAAAAATTAATAATAAGTGAGAGACACCCTGAAATATAACTGGCTTCTGTTCGTGCCTGAGTATTCAGAATATAAGGGAGCCATGAGCTGCAGTTACTAATTAGTTCCAAGGACAGATAAATAGCACTTCTGCCTTTTATTTGTCCCATGTGGTGATCCACTGGGTTTGTAGAATTTGGCACACTTTATGTCTGATATTTATCATGAGTTTATAGCCAGATAATAAGTTAAGAGATGAAAAACAAAAAACAAACAAAATAAAATTTGTAAATCTTATGAGACTGTAATTTTCAAATAGGAGATGAGAGAGAAGGAGCACATGCAAAAAGAAAAGATAGAAAACAGAACAGTAAAAATGTGAAATTAACATGTTCATTCTTGCTGAGGCAGGTTGATTTCAAGACAGACAGCTTCTCTTTAATATCAGTGGGTTTTGGACAACACATTTCTTCTTTTTGAGTTCACTGAAAGAATTGTGTGCAAAATGCTATGCATGTGTATACATATGCAGCCACCTCTAAAATCTAATTATTTTAAATCAAAATCTTAGAAATATTTTATCTCACTGTCTGTCATGAAAGGGTATTCGAGCTTCTTGGTAATGAATCTTTGTCTAAAACATATTTGGCAATCTTTGCATAATCATGTCACTATATGTCATAGACTACACCTTCAAGAATCACCACATGATGTGTGAAATGAAGCAAAAATAGCAGATATCCTTAGAGTGACTTTGGTAAAACAGGGCTAATTTCTCAACCTTCAGAAAGATCAATGTAATCTTAAAGTTTCAAACACTTCAACAAAAATATCTTTGAGGGGAAAACAGAGATGTGTAAACGGGTCATTTTCATGTAATGGGAAAGTTAGCACAAAGAAATTTTAGGCTTTCACCACACCTGAAATGTATTGTAGGCTTAGGATGAGAAGAAATGTTTCATGATTGCACAATTACAGGCATTTGCACCCTTGCATGACATCTTTAGAGCTGCATTTTGTGTCATAGGGTCTGTTATGACACCACCTGTTCAGAAAGTCTCATTTAAAAAACGACATTTACAACAATACTGTCCTGTGCTTGTATGGGAAAGAGAAGATGATCAAGAGGAAAAATGCATTTGACTGGATCAGGGAAAAAAAAAAAAAAGGGGAAAGAAAAAAAAAGAGCAGCAGTACCATGCTTATCCAGGGCACTGGATAAAAAGTAGACACAGTAAAAAGTGTCTTTAAGTAATATGTAATTCATTTGATCTCTATCAATCTGAACTTTAACAGTATAGCGTTTAGGTTAACCTAATCATTCTAACTCCTTCCATGATCAAATAAAGAAACGTACAGACCTCCAAAGAGACTTTTTTTCCTTTGTTGTTCTTTGTTTTAGCTTGAGGATATAGAAGACAAACTTTATTTTGTGATGGTCCTTTTTCTCCATTGTCCGTAGAAAGGTCTAGATGACCAGATTAACCTCCGTACCTTCCTTCTAGACATTTAAAATCTGTGTAGAATCTAATCCAATGAGAGCTCTCATTTTAGCCTTAAATGGCTAAGATAACAATGGTTGAAAAGCAGCTGAAAAACTATGTATGTTTTGTTTAAATACAGTATTAGAGAACATAGGTGACTTATTAAAATTTATTATTTGTCTTTTAGTGCTACCAGAAAGCTTAAGCTGCCTAAAGACTTCACAGTGTAAGCAGAGATGATGGATAGGGAAGAATGGAAAGTTACAGGAGCTCTAGCACTGAGATTTAGTCACTACCTGAAGGTCATAACAGATGAACATTTTTTTTCACATTAGTACTGTGAAGGTACAGATAGAGATAGTACAGCAGTGGGCAGCTGGAGAGGAAAGGGAGAGTGTTGGACAAAGCCTTGTTTCCCTAAGGGTTTGAATTTAACCACAGCTTTCATTAGGTAAGACATCTAAGTTAGTTGTACCAGGCTCCTTCTGCATTTATCTGACAAGGTAACAGCACCTCTTGAGAAGGAATCAAGTTGCCAAGGGACTGAATTGCAACCTGAGTGACCTTTCTACGCATGGAATGTAGGGAGACCTAATACTGACCCTACTTGGAAATACACCATCAAGTTTGATGAGAAGAAGGTTCCTGTGAAGACCGAATGAATAGATAAACAAATCATGTAATGTGAATCTGGATACTTTGAGATCATCCTGTGGATGAAGAGGGTTTGGGCATAAATTGTGGCCTGAACTTTGCCACTTATTTCAGCAGAGCCTGGATTATACCAATATTGGAGAAGCCCAGAGGAGGTGCTGTGGAATTTACATATAGGATTGCCACAGGTTGTCTGAGCTCGGGATGGGCATCCAGAGGATGAATAGGACGTCTACAGGTGGTCTAAATTTAAAGTTATCCTCTAGGAGATTATTATTGGCAGCAGATCTCTGTATCTGAAGCTCATCTGTCATAATTCCTTAGTAAGGAAGAAATGAGGGACAAGATCTGCCAAAAATACATATGATGGATCAGCCAAATTGTTTCTAAATGGTACCATAGTCAGAGCTCTCCACAGGGGGCCAGCATCCAGCTGCACTACACTATAGAGTAAATGCTACTGCTTTGGAAAAGAGTCAGTGGCAAGTGATTTGCATTAAACATTTTTTTTTCTTTTGTTGTTGTTGTTGTTTTCATTGCTATTTTTGGCTAACACAGAACTGCATCAGCATGTGATATTTAGAGAGAAAGTGCCCAGTTGCTGATTTCCAGTACACTTTTTTTCTCCACGCTTAGAGATTTTACTCCCAAAGGGTGGGGAGGAGGAGGAGGAGAGTGGCAGGGTGGAGGTGGTGATATGGACTCAAAAAAAAACCCCAAACGAGCAACCAGGGAGACCATCCAGAACCAGAAATGGTTTCCGTTTTCCAACATTTTCTTTCAAACTCAAGAATAAACAGGAGTCTGTGAATTTAGAACACCTGAGGTTCTCTGGCCTTGGAAAGGAGAACTGAAAGGGGAGAAACTAGACCTAGGTTGAAAGCCAGTGAACTCATGAATATGAACAGGGGACATGGAAGGAAACGAAGCCCAGGGATTCATGGATCTCATCATGGTCTAGAGACCCTTTCAGAATATGTCTAGTATGGACCAGGGTCTGGCAATTTTCCTGGTATTTAGGCTGCTTTTGGGACTGCTGCTCTTCTGCACATGTTTGTCCTGGAGGATTGTTTTCGCTGATATGGTGTGATGAAATTCCTATCTAAACACTCACAGGTGTATGCAGGGATGGCTCTGGCCATAAATCTGGTTGCTTGCGCAGACGACAACATTGCTAGGGGCAGCAAAATGTCTCTACCCCTCAGTTTGCCTGCTCTAGTCTAGGGACATGGTGAGTGTGCTCAAGAGATGCTACACTCACCCTGCAGCCACCCCTCTTTGTCTGCTGACTGCAAAGGTAAGGAGAAAGATCAGTTTTTCAGAGATCTTCCCCCCACTGCATTCCTTCCCTCATGTGACAGAAACAGCCTGGCCAAACCCAGCCTCTCATCCTTGGAGTGTAAAACACTTGGTTGCTTTCAAGTGTTATCTCTACAAATGTTTTTCACATACCCAGACACACATGGATTTATGTGTAAATGCAATCACATAAGTGTCTGGAATGATTGCTATAAGGATAATTACACAGGTATTTTTCTACATTAAGATGCCTCACACACGTGGATGCATATTTATGGATCAGAAAGACAAGCAAATACATTAAAAGACTGAAAAAAAATTAAGGCCAGAAAAGACCACTGGAACAATCCAGGAGTTTTTCTGCCTTGCATTACCCAATCTTTATTATCTAAAGCAAGCCCTGTTGGGCTGCACAACATGCTGAAATTGTACAGTATGATGAGAAAAGAAACAAGAACAAACAATGAAATATTTAATATCCTCTAGTGGCATAGTCTTTAAGCACAGGGCAGTGCATTAACACTGTTCACTGTGCCTCCTAACTCGAGTGGCTAGAACTCGGCCGTGGGAGACAAAAAGTGGAGAACAGTTTTTGCACTCCTTTTGCACTGAAAAAGCCTCAGCTGAACCAAGGTTTTGGCACTCTACTTCAAGAAATGTGGGGATGGATCAGTGGATTCAGAGGAGGGTGGATTAGAGGCTGAGAAAACATTCTCCACGAGAAACAGTTGAAATAATTGTGCCTGCTTATGGTGTGGAAGTAAAGAATGTGTAATGGTAGTGAAAATAGTATTAGAATATGCAAAGCACTTTGCTCAGAAAAACATTCGCTCAGTTATGAAGATGTTTCAGGTAAAGTATAAGATGATTTTTACCTGGAAAGGCTGCATATTATAGGGTAAGAAAGCTCCTACTTTCCTGAGATGCCACTGTCACTTCATTGCCCGTGGAGCAAGTTCAGTCAAAATGCCTAATTTTTGTGTGTGGTGACAGGGACCCTTTCCAGGCATGACGGCACTGCCTGATATACAGGTGTTTCGTGAATCAGTGCCATCACTGTCAGGCTACTCATGCTTTTTTGACATCTTTTCCCTGAGTATGTGCCACTTGCCATGGTTAGATAGTATGCTAGTCTGTGAATCTTCAGGATTGTACACATGAAAAGCCCTGCTAGAATACCACTGAATTTACTCTGGACTGATGTGTGCAGCATGAACATGAAACTGTATTTCATTTGCAATCCCTTGTTCCACAGACAGAGTGTAAGGATGGAATTCATATCCAAGAATCAACTACTGCATTTTAAATACCCTACAGATTCCTGAGATTTCTGCACTCTTTTACCAAAGTCATGAAGAGTTTGATGTCCTGAGTAAAGTGACAGTGGCCAAGTTTGACAGGGAGTAATTTCCTACTTTTAAAGTGTTCCTAGAATCATCCATAGGTTTGAATGCCCAGCAGAGGAAACACAGCTGAAAGGATTTCGTGCCTTTTAGGTCTTCTTGTTTGGGTTTGTTTTGTTTTCTCATGAAAGTTCCAAAACTCAACCTCTCAGTGAATTTTCTTTTGTTCTCTCTCTCTCTGTTTTTTTTTTTTTTTTTTATCCTGCTAGAGAAACACATTTACAAGTCACTAAAACTAGTTAAAGCTCTATCAGTGTACAGGCTTCCTTGACCTCCCTGAAACATGCTGCTTGTGTGCATGAAAAGGACATGGTATAGTGATTACCAGATCTGCTGTTCAAGCAGACCTGTTCTTTCTGGGTCTACTGGTCCTGGATCAGGGTAGTCTGTTTGTGACTCCAACTGATGCAGGCTCAGAAGGATATGGCATTCACTGCAGCAGAAGAATCAACTTAAAATTCAAACATCCTAGTCTCAGCTGACTGAAGACTCTTCCCTCCTGAATACTCTTTTGACCACACAGCCACATCTCCAGGGTCTGTACCTCAAATGCTGGCAGGAGCTCCCACGCACTCAGAGCAGATTTGGTAAATGAGATCCAGACTGCAGGTGAGCTAATTCAGTGCCATTAGCTGCAGCCAGGACTTCATCTCCTCATTAGGAAAGAGATAAATTATGCAAAGTGTACTCTCAGTACAAGCAGCAAGAACTGACAAAGCCATAGAGAGGACAGAGGTGGAAGGAAAAATACTCTGTGAAGCTGGGCAGAGTAAATGCTACACTGCTCTGGAAATGGAGGGAGGGAGCTCTCGTCTTGGATCAGCACCTGGATGGAAGCAGAAGACTTCACCTTCCTTGGCCTCCATTTCACCCTTCCAGCTGCAGTGGAAGTGAAGCTGGAGTAAGGGCTCTCCCTTCTGTGCTTGCCCATGCTCCAAAAGTCCCTTACTAGTTATTCTTCATGTACCTAAGTCTTTTGTGAGAAATTGAGTTGTGTAAAACTCCAGAGCCAAAGAAGGAAAATATTTACCTCTTATGCCCCAAGGAGACCCTCTACAATCAAGTCTCTTCCCTGACACCACTTTGCAAAGCCTGATTTTTTTTCTGATGGCTGTTGCCTTGAAACATGGTATTAATGCAAGCTCTTCTCTGGTATTGTGTTTATTTTATTTCCAGGAAAAAAAGTACAGTAGGGAAGAAAGTGACTGTGTGAAATATCCTACAGCCACCTGAGTAAGATAAAATATCCCAGGTATGGGCAGGAAAAAATGGTTGACATTGGTTTAGATACCAGACCCCTCTCAATCCTGGTCCCTGCAGGACTGTCAACATGGTGACCAACCATTCTGGCACATTTCTATGGGAGGGAAATCCTGCCAGGAGCTGGGCTGGACTCACATTAATTTTCTCCTGGCCAGCAAAGACAGACCAGATTGCAAAGACTGTGAACTCATGACCTTGATTTGTTTCCCCTCCAACAGCTTCCTGGAACGTTTGATTTCTCAGCCTCCTCCTTTTTGCCCAGGAGCCATCACAGGGGCAGATACAGCCCTGACAATGCCCCCCAGGTGTGAACCTGCCCTGCTGGTTGCAGGAGGAGCCAACATGGCCAGAATCCATCAGTCACCCCCCAGCACAAGTGGGACTGGGCTGGAAGGATGGCATAACAAAGACAGACTACATTTAGCTGGATACTTTCCCTCAATCACGGCATTAGCTTTGCCTGATCCTATAGTTAAAAACAGCTATTTATTCTATCACTACACGCTGGCAAAGATATATTGCACCAAGTCAGCACCTACAATTATTATAGTACAGGAAACCTTTGCTGTAGCACGTTTAGTGCAGCTATTTATCAGGCACAGCTATTACATCCTGGCTCCCAACAAGGCTATGCAATTCTGGCACCCAGGAAGACAGCAGGTGCTCTGAATTAAACCAGAGCCCAAAGACTTTCTCTTCACCTTCCTCTGGCTTTCCTTAATAGTCTAGCAAGAATTGGGGGCTATCAGGAAAGAAAAGGGTTGCAAGAAAGCACTCAGCTTATCTGACACTATGTCTCAGTGTCATGAAATAGTGTGTATTTTCCCTGCCATGTGTAGCAGGGAAAATGTTGCTGTGTTGTGAGGGAGCTGACAGGATCTCTAGAAATTAAAAGAAATTAGAATCCAAGTAGGTTATACAATTCTTCAAGGTGCCAAACGCACAGTATTTAATTACAGTAGATATTTCTTTGTAAAATGCTTATCCAATACTACCTGAGAGCCAAAAAATATTGCACATCATGGTCCACCTGCCTATCCAGAAAGCTTACTGATACCACTGCTGGTCCCTTCACATACAAACTCAATGCTCTGGATACATTTTTCATATCTTTGCTGTATCATCTAAACTTTGTTCTCTTATTCCCAGCAAAACTATCTTGCCAATGGTTTGTACTTCAGATTAATTTGATTTCATGCCTTCCAACAGAATGGTGTTTAAGAAGGTGTTTCTAATAAAATCCTATCCAACTTTCTAACTTCAGGATTGTTAGCAAACTGAAAATTTGATTCACAAAATACACAGATTTACTGTAATGATTAAAAACGAGAGAAGAAAATGCTAGGGAAGAGCTGACTGATCAGCAAAAAGGGAATTGTTTGGATACCTTCCTGAAAGCCTGCTATTTCAGAGGTCTCTTTCTCTCCCTGTATCAGTAATTTTCAAAAGAAATTCAAGCCTGAATCTAAGAGACTTCCCTGATGATTTCTCTCTGGGGAAAAAAAAAAAAAAAAAAAAAGGCATTTTTTTGAAAACGTGATTTTTCAGTAGAAAAACGTTGTCTAAATTACTTTGATCAGTCCTTTCCAACATCTTTCCAGTCCAGAGTTGCCAGCAGCTACATCGAGTAACCTGGGTGTGCTCTCGGTGGAGCACCATTGTTGGCTACCGCGCGCGTTCCTGGTGCCGAAAGGCACCCGGTATCTGTCAACTCTAAACGTTTGCAAGGGCAGAACCCAACCTGGAGAACTTCTAAGTTCTGTAAGAGGGCCCAAAGGCAGAGAAGAATATATAGGAATAGCTCCTTGGGGATCAGTACTCAGCCAGCTACTCAAGGACAAGTAATAATGTAGAATACTGTGGGTCACCACTGTCAAGGACATTTGCCTTAAGAACTTTTTGGGATACTTTGAAATACACAGGTTTAGCTTTATTCTCACCACCTTTCAGCCAATGGCATCTTTCTGAATGTGGTCCTGAAGGCCTCAAGCTTCCAGGCCTCCTGCTGGCAGGAAGCAGGTTGTCACCAAATTATGGAGCTACTATGACCACAGCTGGCTGGTTGCTTTGCCTTTGCGACATGATGGAGGTGTCTCGTGGGATTTGGTGTGATTTATTTATTTAGGCTTGATGGTTCAAGACAACCAGTGTCATTTTGTTAGAAGGAATAAGCAGATCAGGTTGTGTGACATAGGAAAAAAGGGAAAAGGAAATTCAAATATTCTCAATAATAATAATAATGTTGGTTACTGCAAAAGGAACATTTTGCTTTGGCCATCACTGGTGATGTACAAGACACCCACACTGAGTGGATCTATTGACCTGATATTCCTGCTTACTGTGCAAGTGGTACTAATGTTAGGAGGACCGTATTTAAGAGACAGCAGCCCTTAAGAGGCATCTGATGATGGAGCTGCAGACACCACCAAAGATTCATGCTACTAACTAGGGGAGAGACCCACACAGTGGAAATAATTTGCTTAAAAGCATGTTGATTTGGACATCACTAATCTCAGCATTGATCTCGACCGGCATTAACTTTGCTGTTAATGCAAATAAGTGAACATAAGGATGCCATTAATTGTATTGATATAATGGAAGGCATTGCCCTTGACTTCAAGGCCCCCCTCTTTGATTTAGTGCTTGCCAACGACTCGACATTTTTGTCTTCTCTCCCCCTTTCTGCTTGTCCAAAATGATGTTTCATTCCTTTTCATGTCCCTGTTATGCTTGGAACATCCTGTCTCTACGTTCTTCTCCTTCAAATGCTCCTTTCTTCCCGAAGGTCCTGCATTCACCTTCCCTCCTTTCCCCAAGTGCATTCTCACAACTATAACAGGAAGAAAGCAACAGTATATATCCAGAACACATGAAGAATTCAGGTTGTACTGCCAGAATGGCAAAGTCCCTCTCTGATGCCCTGGACCAAGAGAATTGTGAGTTTCAGGAGTAAAGGCTTATTCAGGAAAAAGTAATAAATATGACTTATCCATATGGCTTTACTGAGGGTGTTACTTGAAAACAGTGCCTTTTCTGATCTCCCCTTTTACAAACTGAATACCGATAAAAAGTGAAGTCTCTGGAAGGGTTAAAAAAAAAAAAAAAAAGTTTGAGGACTTTAAACCCTTATTTCAGAAATGGATTTAATGCTACTGTATATGTTGCTTCTACAAATTAGGGTTAGGAAAGGTTTGTTGCCCTTTATTATTACCTATTAGAAGAAAAAATACCTGATGGCAGAGGGCATTTTAGTTTAGGAAGTAAAGACACTGCAAAATATCACTGTAGACAAACTAAGTATAAAATTACAGCATGGTTTATTTTGACTGAGTCAATTTTCTGAGTCTTAAAATCTTTATATCATCTTTTATTTTCTACAAGGCATCTTCAAGATATGAAGAAAAAAAAAAGAATTATGCATTAGGGTGAAGGCTTTTGTTTTCCCAACAGAAGTGTTAATTTAGTCCAGAAACTTAACAAATACATATGAGAATCACTTTCCCTGACCCAAAGATTTAGCAGTGCCAAAAGGGAAGACACAGGAAGAGAAATACTATTGCAGATCTATCATGGGTAACCACAATTTTCATTGAATAATAGAACAAGCATCAATTAACTTTGCATTTTTCTCAGCCATTATTAATTGTTTGATTTCCCGAGGGCACTATCATGGTAGAAACTGGTATTGAGTGGATCTGAAGAAGTAAGGGTATGGGGAAGATGTCATACGTGTAAGTGGCTTCCTGGATCAGGAGGCCTTCAGGCTGTCTTTTTCAACCAATCACCACAGCTTCATTTAAAACAGGGTTGCTGACTGTTTGAAATGCTGTCAACTTTGAGATAATCAGAGGCATAGCCTCTGGAAACTAGCACATTGTGGGACTGTAAAAGGAAGGCCCTGCAGGGGAAAGTAGGAATAGTATACGTAGCAGTATTAAATTGGCATCTATTTGTCAAAAACATCCTTTGCCACCTCTTTTCTCCAGCAAAAATATTCCATTTCAAAAAAAAAAAAAAAAATCCACGAAAACAACAAACAAACAAGCCACACTCATCCTCCAGTTCCTCAATTAACATCTGAATTGTAATCAACAACCTTACAGTCCAGGAATCTTTCAAAAGATGAGAACTGTTGTTTTTCAAGCTGAACATGGAAATACAGTGATGATAGCGGGATTATTTTGGAAATACATGGCCAACAGGAACCTTGGAGGGGCTTGATCCATTCCAAATCCAAATCCCTTTTGGTCTCTTAATCCATAAAGCTTACTAGAGAAGTATGCTATTGCTAAATAGTTGCATTTAGGATTTGCAGCTGGATTTTCATGTACAGTTGTCTATCATCATACATCTGTAAATGCATCTTCAATAATTGCTTTTCACTTGCAGAGGGTTTTTCTCTGCAAATCAGTGGTAGAAATGTTAATTTTGAATAGCATTTCTGTAAATGGGAGGTATTTATTAGCTCTAGCTTGCAGATTGGAAAACTAAGAGACAGAGGGTTAAATGAGCATATTAAAAAAAAAATCTAAATTATTTGAATCAAAAGAACACATAGAGATCCAGACATGATCTGAAACCCCATCATAATCAGCACCATAAAGGAAAAAAAAAAAAAAAAATTCCTGTCTCAAGTGGCTTTCACCCTAATTCTAAAACAACAATAGTGGACAGGTGGATTATCACAAAAAATAACATGAGTAAAAGTTTATTTGTTCTTTCCCCTTGTTTTGACTGTATGATATCCATTTGGATTCTAATCTCTCCTGATTAAGTGAAAAGGAAAGAAGTTTCCTTGTAATCTGAGGAAATGGGTGTATGCCTTGATTTACTTCAATGAGGCAAATGCCAAAGGCACCACTCACTCTGAATTCTCTTTCTTTAGTGTAGGCTATGAGGAATGTGATCTGGGATGCTCCTGCCCAGTAAAGCAGCAGGATATTCATAGCATCTGTCTTTTCATTAGCACATAGAATATAACATGATCTGTCTGTCCTTTAAAATAAGAAGCAAGCCAAGTCACTCAAAAGGGCCAAATTTCACGCTGCTTTATCTCCACTGACTTCAAAATCCAAGACCTAACTGGAGACCCCAAATATGCCACAGATCAGTCAAATTTCAGTGGTTCCACAGTTCCTGAGGAGGAGGAACAGATGGACAGGAACACAAAGAGGCTGATTGCATAAATTCTGTTTCTTAAGAAACTAGACTAAAATTAGGTGTTTTAAAATCCAGATCGAGGGTTAATTTTGTTTGGAAGTAGGTGCCTGAATACTAACACATATGGTTAGGACAGTAGCTGTTTCTGTTAGTGTTGTCAAAACCAGGTTCTGATATACCAAATTCAGTTCTGGTATATCATTAGGGACTGTTATGTCATAGGATGAGATATGCTTTATGGTCATTTCCACTTCAGCCGTGCAAACCTGCTAACAATAACTTCTGGTTTCAGTCAATTACTTTATAATTATACTTTAAAATGTCATGTCTGATTTTGAGCCAAACACTTTGCTTTCAGCCTTCCCAAGAGAAAGAAAGACAGTGGCATGAAACTACAATATTAAAAGTAAAACCTCTAACATCTATAGATGTACTCACAATTCAGGGCTATATTTCTATGCATAACTTGGGGCATGGTTCCACAACAGATATCCTTCCATTGCAGACTCCCCAGAAAAGGTCTGAATTTAACTGCTTGTGAAATGATCCATTATTAAAAATATTAAGTATTAAAAAATAAAAAAAAATTCAACCCACAAAACCCCACACACCAAGGGCCCCCAGTCTTCAGTAGGAGTGTCACCAGCAATGAGTTTAATTTAAAGTTCATCCAAACAAGCACTTCTGTTGGTAGGAATGAGAAGGGCAGTAACCCCTTGCATAAGAGTGGTGAGGACAGGAGACACTAACACAGAAGATTGGCAATATATGATGGTTGTGTATGTAACCTCTTTCTGAGAGTCCAGAAAATTGTTGTCTAATCTGACACACATTTTAGCTTTCAAACTGCCAGACACAGTCCTTCTTGATTTCCTTTTCTCACCTATCCAGAGGAAAGGTTTTGCCCTGTGATTAATTTGCACAGAATTATGGAGAAGGTGATTTTCTCTATTGCTATCCTGGAATATGAATACCGTGCAACAGGGTCAAAACCTGCTGCAAATCCTTATGCAGCCACAGCCTTCCAGGCCTTCCGCAAATCTTCCTCCCACCAATTCCCCCAGCATTCCCCACTACATGCCCTGATATGAATCATCTTTCACAGCAGGGCGAGAAGAAGCTGAAATTCCCTGGTGTTACCTAAATGTGCTGTTTTAAGGACTAAAGCTGTAGTTCTGAAAGTACCCTTCCTTTGCACAAGGCCAAAGCTCTCCGTGCTGAGTAATCCATTAGAACTCCCATCAACTGTATATTCATGGCACTCACATGCAGCTCCAGTCTCCACTGTGGCTTTGAAAAATCTACCCCAGTGTTATTCTAATGCAGCTGTTTGTCTCCTTGTGAACTTATAATGATAATAATGATAATAATGATAGTAATAATGACTGACACTTATATAGTACCTTTCATCCAGAAGGATCCCAAAGTGCTTTGCAAACTGATTTGCAAACGACCGCACACCCATATTAAACACCCCATCCCTATGTTAATGCAATGTTAATGCTGCAAATGTGAAGTGGGGGGGAAAGAGACAGGAAATGCAAAGGTTAGAGCTTCAGGAGCAACATCCGTGCACCCAGCATCTTGCCTAAGAAGTTCTACCATTTACAACGTTACCTGGCGAACACTGCACAGCAAATAATGCTTCCCAAACTGACAGAAAGGTGACCAAAACCTTGTGCATCTGGCCATGAAGGTAATTGGGTGAGTGAGGTGGAAATTTCCCTCAGTCCCCTTCCTCAGGTGCTGATATGGAAAGCTGAGTTCCCTAATTTTCTATTTTTATTTGCTGCAATTGAGAGGGCAACACTAGATGTAGATGCCCAACAGTCAGAAGTAATGTGGCTAATGATGCTGCAATTGGACAAGGGGGGGAATGGGAAGAATCCTGCTGACTTAAGTGAATGCTGGATCAAACGTTTGTTGAATTATCTGAACAGCAGCAAAATTCCACTCTCCCCCTCTTTTCTACTTATTATTGGGATTGTGAGTTGCTCTGTGCTTTCGCAAGGGGGAACCATTCTTTCCTTTTGCGCACCTTTTTTCTTCAAAACTCTGGGTATTGTCTCTTGGAACCAGATCTCACATGACAAGTTTCAACTGAAAGGTGTTTTACATCCATTTGAGCTATGTTCTTCTGTTGATGGAACAGATGAGCCCAATGTTAATGGTGCAAACGGTGCTGTTTTCAATGCACAATTAACCAGGTCAACACCGTGATGAATAAAAATTAAAGCTGGCATCAGGGAAGACCCTACAGAAGTTGAAATCAGTTGTTTAGATGCCTCTGATTCCCAAAACGTCTCTCAACAGACACTTACCCCCACCCCCCACCCCCAACATAAGGTCAAATAATTGGCATCAAAAGACTGAAGTAGAAGAGTTTGAAGGAGAGAAATAGATGTCTGAGAGTGAATGTTTTAACAAAATCAACAGCCCTAACCCTTGTGACTCAACCAGCTGTGAGTTGCTTTTTGGACCATCTGGACAGAGAGGGATTTTTTTTTAATTTTACTTTTTTGTCTTTATTGGAAGATGACCTGGCTAAGAGGGTGCAAGTACATACACAAACACAATAGAAACTGGCTATGTGTACAGGGCAAACACCCAACCAACTCATTGCTATATCTTCTTAAAAGCAAATATTAAAACTAAGTCATCTGTTAGGGCAGTCATCTCTCACAAATTGGGAAGTAGATTCTGCATGGTCAGATCATTTAGTTGCACTGGCAGGAGTTTGACATTAGTCTGGACTCGTCTGTCAGAGCTTCTGGCATACCTTTTATTGCTGGTAAATTTCTCAGCAGAGTGGGGAAATAGAAGTACAATTTTATCTATCAAGTTCCTCAAGGCTTTTTTTGCACTGCTTTGAGAGGATATTTCCTACCGTTTATCTTCACACAAAGAGGGAGGGAAGGAAGGCAAAAAAAGTGGCAACAATATGTAGGATATAAATGATTTACTTTGAGAAGGACTTCAATCTGTGTGTGCCTCAACATCCATATCAGCACACACAAGGGTTAAAATTTTCTCTCTTGTAACTGTTGCTGTCCAGGCAAGTGGCAAAGTGGCTTCCCAAATCTCTTGAAGTTACCCTGGGGTTGACTTCAGTTTATCATTTTTGCACCATGAAGGCTTTCATCCCACCTCAGGTGAGACTCTGTAATGGCTGGCTTTGTTCAGCTCTGGGAGAATAGTAGTTAATAGTGTCATTTTGGAATTTCTTATTAATAGGCCAGCAAAACTGCAAGGTTGACAGCACTATTAAATATGACAAAGTCTTCTTTAAAACACTGACTGTTTGACTGGTGGGAGAAAAAAAAAATCATGGCATGATTTATTCCCAGGTGTTCGAGTCACAGACTCTCCTCTATATCTTGTGTCCATGGAATGATCACTCATCTACAGTCTGCAGTGTCCTCAGCCAGCTTGTCACAGATGGTTCATCTTGACTCTACGACACTGAAACACGTTTGTGTGCCACCCTGCACCTTCCCTGGACAAATCCCCACTTTTGGCCCCCAAACCACAGGAGAGTTTCTTCTGAAATCGAAGCATTTGTAATTGATCTCTACATTGGACGTCTGTTTGTTCTGGGTGGAAATTTCATACCCATAACAAATGGCATCAGTGCTTAGGTCAAAGATTTTGTAGTTTTATTGATAAGGTGGGAGGGTATCTCAAAGCAAGAGGCCATTTCCAAATGGAATTGAAGAGTTTGTTAAGAAAGATTTTATGAATATACCTGGGAGTTTTTGAGACACACAAGAAAAATGCATTAGGATTAGATTAGATGAGATTAGATTAAAAAAGCACAGACATAGTGCACCAGATCAACAGTCAGTCTTAGTTCAATAGCTATCTCAGACAGTGGTCAATACCATCTGCTTCTCTGCAACAGGCAGGGCACCCTTCAGTGGGCAGCTATGGGGATAACATACTCATAAGGACAATGTCTTCCTAAACCCCATTAATTAGAAGTTGGTTTAGGCACTGAAGCAAGAAAGCTTTTATCCACTCTGAAGCTCTGGGATTTTATTTATTTTTTTTTTTTTAATAAATCCCACAATAATAACTCTGGATGTTCTTGCTACCTAATAGAAGTCTAATCCCATTCTCCCCCTTCCCCTCCTCCTCTAAACTGTCAAAATTTTGGTCTGAAGTACTACTTTGTTTGTTTCTTTGTTTGTTTTTAAACTGAAGTTTTTGCTTGGGCAGGACTGAGAAACCTGTGTAATAGCTCACACAGTTCTCCACAGCCTTGAGCAAATGAGGGAGAAGAATTACTTCAGTCACTGAAATCAGAGATGACCAATTTTGTGCCATCTGGCTGTAATCATTAAAGTACCCTGAAAAATGTAGACCTTCCATGTATTTTCACTTTTCACACTTAGCACCCATTTCCTTTATGAGACAAGTCTAGTAACTAAACCAGCCTGGAAGGGATCCAGGGGACATGTTTAGCATTCTGTATTTCAGACATCTTAAGTGTATGTGTCTTGGCTGGGCCACTGTCTTTACACCCCATTTGAATAATACAAGGTTTTACTGAGAGGAAGAGGAAGAGGTATTATGCAAGAGACAAAGGAGATACATCAGCTCTGACTCATTTCAAATGCCAGTCCAGTGTCCCATTTTACTGGATGAGTTGTGTAAGGTCAAGAATATAACGACAAGGCTCAAGGAGAAAGAATGTTGCTAGTTTTTTTTTTTTTTTTTTTTTTTTGCGTGAAACTTCAAGAAGTTTAAAAAACACAAACCTCCCTTTTTTAAAGTAATATCTTATAACTGCCAGATAGCTGAGGTTTGGTTAGTTTGGCCAACACTTCCTGTTTGCATTTCACAGAACCCTGAATTGTATGTGGAGGTTTGAGTACTGGTCCATGGATCCCCAAAGGTATGAGGTACTGTTCTTTGAGGTACTCCATTTTTTGGTTCATGTTGTTATAGTGGTATGTCCCTTATCTTGTGCAGCCATTAATTTGGTCCTCTCTAAAACCTTATAAACAACAATTTGCCTCCTAAGGAATATATATTGTTGACTCCCAGAGTTTTTACTGAACAGCCCAAATATTGTGGCAAAGGTCTGTTCCAGTGAGCTAGAGGGTAATTGCCAGAGGTCTCCTTTTTCCTCTGTGAGTAGTGATCCCCAGATGGACCTTGTGTCTGGTGATGAATTGACCTCTTTAAAACAGAGGAGACAAGGATGCTACCTAAAGACAGAATTAAGCCTACAGAGGTAAATGAGAATATGAGTCATTCGAACTCCCACCAGGTGTTGCTCCAACATTCTTTAATAAAAAAATTGCAGCTTTCAAATTAAATACCTTATTTTTGAAATGTACTTGTACATGAAATGTTTTGGTATTTTTTTTTTTCAGGTGAAAGGGGCATGTTTTGAGCAGATGCAATTTTAGTATTTGCCTGCTGAGCTTTGACTTTGAAAGGCAGGACTTCCCATCCTGCCATTTATTCATGTGGAGGTGGACAGGATTTAACAGTTCAGATCCAAAGTGGTATAGAGGTCCTGGGAGATAGCTGAAAATCTATACCCAGAAAGTGTCTGAAGGATGTGTCTCTGCTTATCTATGGTTGCATGTATATGTGGGGTTTTGTTTTATTTTATAACAAGATGTATTGGCTAACTGGGAGCATTTTATTAAACAGAAAAGTCTGGGTAAAGCCAGCAAACTATTCACTGCCAAAATTTACCCAGAAGTACCTGTGTAATTGAATTTGGCCAGCTCTAGCAAGATATTTGATTTTCTATAATTGGATTGGCTAATGGGGGGAAGAGGGTGGGGAGAGGGAGGAACTGGAAAGTTATCTATCTCCCTTGACAAAATGATCCAGTGAGTTGGGAAATTTCTCTGCCCTTAGGGATAGAAGGGCCAGATAAAAACATGAAAACAAAGCAAGTGATGGACTGAAGCAAGAGGTAGGGATAGAAAAAAAGGGGTTAGTCCATTGCTCTGCTACAGTCTCCTGAGATGCTTGTGGGCAAGTCATTTAATCTTCCCGTGCTTAAATTCTCCACTCTGTGCCTGTTTTATTTCATATTTTGAGTTCTTTGGGTTGCAAGTGCCTTGTGTGCTATAGTGCAGTAGGATAAGAGCTGTACCTTGCTACATCACATAGCAAAAACTCTCCACCTGAATATCCAAAAGTAAGTAAATGAGGATGTAAAAAAGAGTTTTTGAAGGGCTATCGTGTCTCCAACATACATTTGTTTCTACCACTTTATTTTAGATACATGGTATTAGAAGGCTGGGGCAATTTAATTTGGACATTCAGAAATCCTGGGCACACCCACTGCATGCAACTCTACCCTGTGTGTGTACTTGGAATGAAGTATCCTGAGGTTTCCCTTCAGCTCATTTCCTATGGTGATGCATACCATGCTCCTGCCACAGGAGACTCATGATACTAAATGTTATTACATATTTTTAAGGAATAAGGGCAGTTCTACTGGATCAGACAAAGGTCCATCCCGCTAATGCTCCTCTCATCGGAGCTGGTGCATAGGGCAAATGTAGGTAAGAAAGATTATATTTATCCTGATTAATCTTCCTAAACTCCAATAATTTTCAGTTCAGAGGGTTTATGATATGTAGTATCTGTATAGTCAGTAGCCTTCACTGCATTCCCACATCCATCCTGCATGCTGGATCCATAAGAAACAGGGAAAGAAAGCCAACCTCACTGTATCATATACCATGTGACTGCCAAAAATATAACTTTTAGTAATATGGAGCCCAAACTTGTCATCACATCAAGGTCAGATGGGATGGGAGCAAGAATTTAACCAGGGTGATAATGGTAGAGACTGAAAGTTTACCTAAACCCTTCCCACCTATGTACACAGGTAATACTTTTACACTGTTATTATGAATATATTAAGTTTGGTGGTATTGCAGCACTTTTGGATAAAAGTATCTAGAAATACTAGAATGCCATCCTTATTCTTCATTAAAAATGCAACATTTTCACTTTATGGGATTTTAAAATGTCTAACCAGTCTTCCCTAAAACATCAGACAAATTTAAAGTGAAGATAGAATAAAATCTTTGGTTCTCGAACACAACTGCAGTTTGAAATGATTGTCAGGGTCCTTTTTTTTTTTTTTGTAAGTAGAGCAAGGTTTTCTAAAGAAATGAAGTTAATGTGATCAAGTTGTGAGTGTGTTAGCCTATGACTCTTTCCTGATTACATTATTGCATGATTCAGCTCAACATACATCAAAGAAAAAAAAAAAAAAGCCTTAAACAACAAAACACAAGTTAGATGCGGACTCTGAGAGGAAGGGTCGTGCTAGTAGCTTACGCTAGACAGCATTAGACAACAGAGAATCCACAACAGTGAAACAGTGAGACTCATCATGAACATCTTGGCCACAAGCAAAGATTTGCCACTGCACACACCTTTTCAGACATCTGAAAATCTCATCACCAAGACACAAAGAGGAATTTTAGGTTCACACCTGCATGACTTACAGAATAAATTCTATTTTATTTTGCAGATAGATGAGCTATTACAGTGAGGATTGTAAAACTTTTTTGGAATTAAAATAGATAGAGGAGAAAGAAAAGAAGAGGAACACATCCCTAAATCTTTCTTTAAGATTTAATGACAGTCTACTTCTAAGAACAACCTGTTGGGAGGGCTGGTTTTATAGCCTTAAAAAAACTGCAGCCTGGGTAACCCTGGTATACCATTCCTTGCCTGCCTGTTCTTTGTAGCAAAATGTACTCTCCACTATCAATATACATGAAGTCAACTTCCTTAATCAGTTTAAAAGCCTTTTGAAAATGTATTTTGTGGGTGTCTCACCAGCTGAATCTTTATTTATGGGCTTGTACTGGGATGGTCATTTGAATTTTTGTTGGGAGTCCATATTTTATTATGCATTTTATTTGTTTTTTATTGAAAGCTTTCTGAAGCACTAAGAAAGATGCTGGGCAAGTGATTGAATAAAAGCAAACTCATTTCAAAACCTCTCCCTGATCTTTCTGCCTCTTCCCACAGCAGGTATATGCACAACCAGACTTCTGCCCTCTATTTCATAGCATACACCACTACTTTATTTTCATCTTCTGTGAAAACCTAACAATTTGTGCTATTTCTAAGAAAAAACAGCAGCAGAATGCTAATAGATATGATAGAAACTGTAGTAAGTTTATTCATTTTTTATTAGACATTAAGAAACACAGGAGCCTCCTTATTTTCCCAAAAGTTTAGGATTCTTTTCCCCATCATGTTTCTCTTTGTGCAATAAATTTCATAAAAATAAAGCAAACATAACTTAAGATTTTTTAGAAATTTTCCAGTTTTCAAAGAGGGTAGTTTTGAAATCATGATTTCTCCCTTCTTTCCTAAAAAGGAATCCTTAGAATAATTACCAATATTTTGAGTGGGAAAAATATATTTTTCTTGAAAAGGGAGTAAAAGAACAGTATGTGCTGTTTTCTGATTTGATTTGTATTTTCCTGTGCTGTTCTCCATATACTGGCAATTCTTCAAAATGGACTATTCCACAGACAGATGAAGTTAACAGTGTCCAAGTCCATAGAGATACTTCCCACTCAGACTTCTGGGCTAGTCTCACTTTCCTTTGGAAACTGATGAAAAATCAGACCTTAAAGGAAGCCAGTGATCTGTTCCAGAGCTTTTTACTACTGGCTGACCATGCTACAGGAGTAAAATGCTGTCCTGGGTTCCAAAATGCCATCAGTTTTGAACAGATCATCTGCTGACAGAGTTACACACAAATACAGAAAGAAAAATGAAAGAGCTAGATGCCAAGGAGTATTTTCTTAAATGAAAAGTATATTAGGTTGTAACCACCCTGGGAAATAAAGAAAGCCCTTTTATTTAGGATCCTGAATACTAAATCAGACAGATCCAGGGGAAATACATAACAGAAAACAATTGGCAAAATCGCATCCTACATCACCTAATCTATCCTCCCAGCTCTTTTTTTAAGGAGTGTTGAGATTGTACATAGCTCCTGAATATGGCTGTCCACAACCATATTACTGGATATTTACTCATTATGACCCTCTCCACAAAACTCCACCTTCATTCCAAATCATCCACCTTAGAGACCAAGGAACCCCTTTATGTTTTTATTTTACTTAAAAAATTAAATTAACATCCTTTAGCACAGTAAGCTATATTATGTATATCCAGCTCATAAGAAACCAGCTTCATAGGAATACCTTTTTTAGATTCTGTTACCCATATTTTGTGGGTCTATAACACCAGTGGCACAGCATGAATGTTTTTCAATAGATTTACAGCAGTGATCTTATAAATTACACCACCACATGATGAAGAGCAGAACAGGTGATTAACTGCATTAACCACACACCTTTGACCAGGTCACCTGCACTCTATGCACTGATTTATCATTTCTACGTCAGAAAAACAAGCCCAAGATTTCAAGAAAAAAGTAGAAATGCTGACAGCAAAACCCCCAAAGTGCTCAGATACCAGTGTTCTCTTCAGCACTTGTGAATAAGAGTCATATTCTGAAGTCAGGCAGATGAAATCTTACTGTACTTTAACATCACGTGGTCCAGGTGGACACAGATCAATGTATATAGCTCATGTCTTTTTTGTTTGTTTGTTTGTTTTTTTACATGGGAAGAAATGGCAGCTGAAAGGCTGAACACCTGTAAAGTTGTGATGCATTCTTTGTACAAAAAATAAATGTTTCAATCTGACTGAACTAGAAATCTTGTAGGAACATATTTCTCCTAAGCCTTTTGCATAACACTTATGTCAGGAGGAGCTTTTCATCACACTACTACTTAAAGGTATGAAGAAGATAGCTGGGGATTAAATATTCTTTGGAGCAAGCATCCTTGAACTGGCAGGGGGTGGGGACTTGAACACTAAAATGACGATCACACTGTCACCATACAATCGGATTTATATCTTTACAAGATGAAGGCAAGCTCAAAGAAAACATCTCCAACCCTTTTTGGTAAAGCAGAAGCCAGAGAAGTACCTAGGAAATGTCTAAATATTTTTTGTCAGATACAGATGCAGCTGCACCTTCACTTATTTCTAGGCACACAGGGACCTCTAACACCATGCATATCACAGTACTGTGCTAAATAGTGCTGCTTAGGAGTAGGAGATGATAATATTTTGGGTTTGGTGCCTCAAAAACATTTCTCCTCCAGGAGGACAGAGTGAGTTTAAGTTTATCCAGCCAGATGTGGGCATTGAACATAGATTACTCCATCTGAGCGAGTCACTTTTGATTTTCTCTGTAATCAACAAAGAGAAATGTGTGCTTTTGGGACACAATTCATTTGACTGATTCTAGATTTCAACATTAGGATGAGAGGAATCACATCATAAAAGAGTGTACTTTTCTCTGCTGACCATAACAGAAGCCCATGCTGATTAGCTCAAGTGTACGTAAAAAAAAAAAAAAATCTCTGTAGCTAGAGATGATGCATAGCGTGTGTGTATAGACAGGCTGTAATGGGAGTTCTAGTAAGGAAAGGTGGGACAAGGGAGTAATTAAATAAAATCTCATCTTTTCTTATTCAAAATTTAAATATAGAATATGGCAAAGTGGCTGAACAACAATTAACTGACAGAGTTAATGAGATGGGGCGAAAAGCACTCAAACCAGAATGAGTGCTAGATTTGATGTATCAGGATTCCTGTGTGTACCTTGCAAATTTACAATGTCAAATTGACATAATTTGAAGGAGATGGCGAGTATTATCCTAGGAAAAGAAAAAAAAAGAAAAAGCAGCCCATTTCTAATTTGCATATGCATATTTATTTATCCAATACAGCAGCAAATTCTGCTGTTCTCTGAGCGGCACCTTTGCATCTTACAAATTTCTCCCCATTTGCACAATTAGTGCTGGCAGATAAATGTGCTGGCTAGTGAAGCATTCTCTTCTATCCTTTCCCCTGCCAACAGCACAGGCCTCAGATATCTTGTTGGAACACAAAGCAGGAGCGCATCACTGATTGGCTAACTTGAAAATTTTGGGTCATAATTTTTTGTGTAGCTATTCTCTGTGGGTCATGCAGGGTGGGGAAACCTCTAATATGCACTCACCAACAAGGTGTACATATTGAAACACTTGGAACAGGTTCCCCAGGGAAATGATTAAGTCACCATCCCTGGAAGTGATCAAAAAAAAAAAAAAAAGTGCCACTTCATTGATATGTTTTAGTTGGAATGGTGGTACTTTGGCAAAGGTTAGACTTTACAGTCTCAGGGTTCTGGATTTCCAAACCTTTAAGGTTCCATGATTCTATTTAGATTCTGGCCTGCATGGGCTACAAAGAGATGTGTGAGGTCCAGCAACTTGGCTCAGATGAACATGTGGTATGGGTAGAGGGTGGAGATGCAAAGTGTTCATCGCCCAAAACACCAACACCCCAACTGCTCAATAGTCCAAAAATCAGAACTTTTGAGTTCAGCTTCCAGCTTAGATCTGTTCATGTCAATCTGTGTGAAAGACCTGGATTTCTCAGTAGCCTTGTTTATTCATCGGTTCAGCAGCTGAGTGCTGTACTACAGGCTCTGAAGCTTCATGGTTGTAAGTTGTTCCTTATTAGTCATTCTCAGAAGAATTAAACACAAAAAATGTATGTTTTCTCTATAAGAAAAGTCTTCCCTTGTATTCCTCTTTGTCCTACTGCAGACCAAGCCCAGAAACACAAATAAAGGAAGAACAGTCTAATGGAGATATCATCTGTAGGGGCCAAAATTACCCCTTGGCTATTTCTCCTAGGCCACATAGACCTCTTCAGAATAGGAAGGGATTTTCAATTAGACATCAAATTAATAAGGCACTTCTGATGCTCCATTCCTGCAGGAAGACATTAGTAATTTGTTTGTTCCAAAGGCGCCACTCATATTCACACAAAATGGCATTTAAATGTTAATCGAGTCAGGGGATGGGGAGTGCTTGCCAATCACTACACAACTTAAGGTCAAGGTTTTTGTCTTAAAGGAGGACTCAATGTTAATTTTAAATTTAAAATTCTTGACAGATAGCAGGTTTTCAAATGCCTGCTACAATCTGGCTTGTTTGATTCATTTTAATGAGTAAGTAACTCCTGGCAAAATGAAGGTTTTCCCATGTCTTCAAGGAAATGGAAGGGCAAAGAGGCACAGTGGACTAATCCTGCAACCACTACGGGGAACAGGAAGCAAAACCAATTTAGACTCCCATTCATCTCCTTGCTTCCCACATAGAGACCAAAAAGAGTAATTTACATTCCTACGAACACTAGGCAATTATTGGAGATTTCAGTTTAAAAGGAAACAAAAAAGTTCTCAATATTAAATTCAGCGTTGACTCTGTGCTGGAGGAGCATTTTGCGTGCACACCTGTGAACATGTTTGGTTTTGTTGTTTCTGTGCTTTATGTTCTTTGATAGCTTTGGGTTTTTTTGGTTTTGCTTTGTTTTTTAACTGTCAGAGTGTAACATTTAAGTAGTATAAGGAACCTGTGATCCCTTCCTGACTTTTTTTCCAAATTTGTCAGTCCCAGAAAAGAGCCAGAGGGCTGTATTTACCCCTGGCTGTTGCAAACTGAGGGTAGGACTGACATCTCTCTTAACCAGTTCTCATCACTGCACAGGTATGTGACAGACTTTCATACCTACCAGGCAGCCTTGCAGGGGGTGATGGATTCAGGTTGCCACTAAATCTAACTTGTGACCTCAGCCACGTAACAAGATATAAGGACTACTTCTGGTGAGATATTGGAATGGAACAAGAAAGGCTGTCAGTAATCAGTGCAATCACCAAGATACTAAAAATTGACCAGATTCATTGAGCAGCCAGGTCTAGTGGTTGCAACCAGGTCTAGGCATCCCTCTTCATGGCAGGGAGGTTGAGCTGGATGGTCTTTAAGGTCTTTTGCGACCCAAACCATTCTATGATTCTGTGATTAAAGACAGGGTGGGAAATAAAACTCTGTGTTCGGGAGAGAAATAGTGTTTCTAAGGCACAGTTCCTGTAGTGGTAAACGAAGGATGACACATGGATCTCATAAATGAAAGAGTCCATATGAATGTCACACAAGTATTTCTCTCTGTTGATGATGACTTCTTCCATATAACTGACTGTCAAGTTGGCTGAAATGAACTCCAGATTAATTGTTGATAGTAATACTGTGAAAGACTTTATTCTGATGTCTTCTTACACCAGTGAAACTGGGTTCTACCTTTTCCTGTGTTTAGACTGGAGATTCTGCTGTGCTGGCATAGGTGTTGATGGTGTACAGTTATGTATGCAGAGAACTCATGATCCTGGGTGCCTAGCATGTCTGAACCTGTGTGGACCAGTCCCTCCTTATTTCATTCTGCCCTTCCCCCCTACCCCCCACACTCTATAAATTAGAGGAATAGCGTTTCCATGACCAACCAGAACATTTAATGATGTTCAGGCGCTCAGATACCCAGCAACGACATTGCTATTTCAGACAGTATCAGAACAATGACAAGATTTGACTCGCTTTGCCCTTTCCAAGTAAAGAGGACAAGTTTCCACCATTTGACTTCATCAAAAATGGAGAGAGATGGTGAGAATTAGGCCTCTCCAGGGAGATATTCAGTCGGGGGTCTAAAGCAACCTCTGAGAATGTCAGACTTCTCTGTCAAGTGGAATGGATTTGGACATTAAAAGCTATATGGTGCTGGAGCTGTCTGTCCATTATATAAATATATAATCCTCAACAAAAAGGCCTTTGAACGGTTTTATTTTTCATTACTGTGCAATCTGTTCTAACTCTTTGTGAAATTTTTCCTTCTCATACCATCACTTCTCTTTATGGAGTTACCTTAAATTCCTATAGCTTATCAGGAACGAGATTGATGAAATAAGTTATCTTTGCATTTTTTCATAGAATGTGTAAGTTCAAAAACAGTTCAGAATTTTTACTGGTCCTGAATACTTTCATTTATAAGTGACAAGTCACTTCTTCTGCAGAGTAAATACCAGTAGGATGGTAGGATACAGAAATATGGCACTGGTGTCACCACTGCTATCTGTTCTTCATTTCTCATTCAAGAAAACTAAAGGAAGATCCCAGGAGGCCAAGCTGACAAATAATGATATAAAACTCATTGTTTAAGGCAGTAGTAGAACAACGGCTTTGAATAAAATGAGATCAGTCTATGATTTTTCATTCCAAGGAAAAGGAAATCTATAGGCTCCATCAGATTTGGTTAGTTACAGAAGCAGTTAAATCATGTCAAGCTATTAATGTAATCTGCAACCTAACCACTCTGAGTTACCTACCAGAATTTCTAATGGGCACCTTTCCCAGATAAGTGTTAACATTATATTCATGTCTTTAAATAAGCCTGTGCTAAGACTACAACTAGAATGGAAGTCTAGAGAACAAAGTTCTCATCTGGTTTGTCAGGTATCAACTGTAATCTTGGGAAACAAGTTTAATTTCTCCCATATTCTTTGTTTTTTCCCTGCTTTAGTCCTTTTTACATTTACTTGGAATTGGACTGTCTTTCAGTGAGGACTATTCATGAATGAATGCACACACAGCACTTGGAACAGCAGGATCTTCATCTTGACGGTGACCACAAGGTGCTACCGAAATTCAGATCAACAGTAACAGTTAAATTGCTATCCTGCCTCCCTCATCCTGTCTTCTCCTCCACCAGAAACAAACAAGCAAACCAACAAACACTAAACCAGGCTAAATAAATGCATAAATTAAAAAAAAAATACATTCCTTTTTCAAATTGTTATACCAAGAAAATTATTAAAACAAAAAAAAAAAAAAGGAGATCTTCAGGTATTAAGTTTGGAGAATTTAAAATTCAAAGAGATATAAACCCCATCAAATTACCCTGAAGGAAGAAATTCTGCATCCTGACTCTATAAACTCTTCTCTGGACTGTTTCCTGGCTTCTTTCAGATATCCATATCATATACAGATGGTTTTGCTTGGCCAAAAAATGCCCTGGTAGTTTTTGAGTTGTTTGCTTGTTTTTAACATCATAATATATGTAATGTCTTATAGTCTGAAATATTATCCCTTCTTCAGAAAAGACAAATTTTAGTAAGTATGGAAAAAAAAAATTTACTTTTCCTTTTCTGGGGAAGCACAGAGAAGGCGGTGAGATGAACTGAACACATGAATGCACTGTGCCCGCTGGGGTCTGGCTGTATATTCATTATACAAGGTCAGGGTCTCACTTCCATTCCTCCTAGTGTAATTTAGGTAAAGCCACCACACAATGCCTGACCTTTCCATGGGACAAGCTCCCTGCCTCCCTCCTGACATGCTGCAGTAAATTTGTGTGTAATTAAACATAGTGTTCCGACACGCTGGGTCTCTGCGGCCATCTGGTCTCCCCTCTCCAGCTGACCTTTCAGATTGAATCCAGCACAGACCACCAAGGCTGGGAAATGTCTGGAATCAGAGAGCAGCACAGTAAAGCAAGGAATGTCTGCTCAGATTGAAACATGCTCCCTGCTACCCGCTCCACTTGGGCCACTCTCTGTGGAATCAGGAGCAGGAGTCACGGAAGAGGAGTAGGAAGGCAGCTTTTCTCCTCAGCAATGCTTTAGCTGTCCCTTGGGCACAAAATGCATCCAGATCCCAGATACGATGAGAATCCAATTGGCAAAATACTGAAGAGGAAAGACCAAGTTCTTCCCTAAGGAGTCTGTGATCTGAACAACCAACTTTGGAGGGACTGAAGGGTTCTCCTAGCAGGGCTCTCCCAAGGTTACACGTCATTGCTGGTCTGTACAGATCTAGTTATCTGTCCGACAGCACAATAACTCTGGGTCAGGAGGGAGTGAGGAGACGGGGAATGGCCAGACTAAGAGTCTAAGAACTAACTACAGGAACCTCCTCTAGCCCATAGGAATACACCTAAAAAGCAAGACTTCTGACAGTGACATAAGGGATACATTTAGAAATGCAGCTGCTTTGAAAAAAAAAGCCAACAAAACTATATGGCAATACTGGGCATATAAGGACATTCTTTGGAGGTTGCAAACACCGGTCTGGAAGAAATACAAGAGCAAGCTGATGATTCACAGGACTTGGTTACAAGACTGAGAGTCAAATCACCATCTTCATTTTTCTGTACCTATATTTGAAGTAATGCTCTAGTTTTACTTTATAGTCAAAGAAGAGGAACTGAAAATTTCACATGTCTGACCAGTCTGGACAACTGTACTGAGTAGATGTTTCAACCATTTAGATTTATAATGATCAGTTAAAGAAATCCCACCCCAGCTTCTTCATTTACACATATACGAGTGAGCACCACTGCAATGATATAAGGGGATCTCAGAGGTCCTTTAGGGCCCTGAAAGTCAGACTGTCTGTTCCCAGCTATATCAACCTCACGATATTAAGTGAAATGACCTCTTTGTGCTTCATTTTTTTTAAGAAGGAAAAAAAAAAAAAAAGGCAGTGTAACAATAATATGAAAAACTGTGTTCCTCTAAATTACAGAAGTATATTACCAGCAGCAATGACTAGCACTGTCTAGAATAATTGAAAGTGTGAGCAGCCTAAAAATGAACAATTTTGAAACATTCCTTCAAGCAAATGGTACTGCAAATCTGGGTACTTCCCTTAGAAACTTTTCTTTGCCATGGCAGGCATTTAGGACTAAGATTACCTTCCTGTTAACATCATTATCATGCTGTTTCTTTTCTGCATCAGGAATGAAGACACCACAAGGGAAAAGGCACTCCAAATACTTTCAGACCAATCTCCATCATTAGAAACTGCTGTTTATCATTACCTTTTCTCACAGACAGTCTTAACAAAGAAGTGGCAGTGTCTTAGGCATCTAAATGACCTTTTGGGTTGAAGATTTTCAGATGCACTGTATCAAACTTATTACTAAAATCTTATCACATAACCTTCCCCCTGCTTTGTCTTCACACTGATTTTATTAATTCACAACCCCATCTTGCTCACGGCTCACGATCCCATTGTCCTCCAGAAGTTTCATGATATTTTCTCTGTCTTTACATTCCATTATTTTAATGGGGAGAGAAGTTAGATTTATAGGATGGTAATTGCCAGGACCAGAAATAAGAAACAGAAAAAGACCTATATTTTTGTAGGTCATCCAGCCATTTCTGGTGCCAGTGTCTGAATGTGCCTTCCTGCATATGTTCCCCTGTTTTGCCCAATGTGCCTTGAAGTCTCCTCAGCAATGGATCTTCCACTCTTTCCTTTGGGAGACCACGGCTTGATATACTTCACTGACAGTAATTGTTTAAGTCCTGGTATATATTGTGAGTTTTTCTTTGCTTAATTGTGCCCCATTACTCTTAGTTATATCCCCACAGACCATTCTAAATAATTCCTTCCATCACTGGCAACTTTCCCCTTCAAGTTTGTGTATTTATTTCTTGTATTGTTAATCATCCTTTAAGAAAAACACAATCATTCAGCACCTTCCTCCTCAAGATACAGAGGAGATATCTAGACCTCTACCATTTGAGGTAATTCTTCCTGTTCTGAAAATCACAGAGCTATCAAGGTAATTTGCTCTGCCTATAAACACAAGGAATAGTTAAAATGGATAAGCTTTGCCATTTAGTGGAAGGATAACAGTGTTAGAAGAAAAAGCTGAAATAAAAGTTTTACAGTAAAGTGACCAAATCCATCCAGTAAGCTTAAAACCATAACTGAGGGAGTCCTCTGGTACTGTTTCCTTGTAGGATCCTTGGAAAAGTTACTCTCATTGAACTGGCCTCTTTAGTAACCTTAGTAACCCATGGTGAATGATATACTGCAATGTTCCTCTAAAAGATAAAATAAAGCCAAGGACCTGAAAAGAAAATTAGGCATTTCAGGACTATTAAAGCAAAATACCTACACTGAATCAAGTACTTAGGCTCTTTCTGTGCTGTCCCCTTCCTGTAAATTAGTTGTATCAAAACTTCTCTTATCTAGGCTCAGAAAGAAGCAAAGGTCTCACTGGATGAAAAAAATCTGTTTCCTGCTCACTTTAAATCAATATTTTGCAATTTGTAAGGATCTAAAATATAGGATTTCAACTCAATTATAGGGTGCAGATTTGGTTGCAAAGTGCAAATCTCCAGTACCTGTATCACCATCATATTTCTCATTATATCACCAGAGTGCAATGAGGATTTCTTAGTTAATGCCTGAAAAGGACCAAGAAGTGCTGTTTAAATGTTATTCTTATGAGCTCTTAGGTTTTTGGGGCTAGTTTAATTTCTGTTCAAACTGTTACTAATACTTCCTTGACCTTTTGATTCAGCTGCAGTACCTTTGGCAAGAGAACTCACTTTCGAGGCTGATGATATTTCATCCATTTGATTTACCCCTGAGCCTGGAGCACAGTTATTTACTATCAGAATTAAAGCACGAGAAAAAGGGCTGTTGAGTTAGTTCTTCAGCCCTGGTCAAAAATATGCAACACAAAAATTATCAAAAGAGGAGGCAGGAAACAAAGTGTGTCTGCATCAAGTCCCTCTTGCTAACATCCTCCTTTGGCAGCTTTTGGAGTGGGAGGAAGAGATGTAAATCAAATCCAGCAGAGTGTTAGATAGAGTAGAACTGACATTTGAGGCTGCAATACCTTAAAGTCAATATCATTATCTCTGATATTTACTGTAGCATACAATGCTTGGATGAAATGGTAAAGTTCACCCATTCTTCCCATACACACTGCATTGTCATATGTTCTATGACAGACGTACTCACGTACACACACACAGAGAAAACAGAAATAGTTTCACCTAAATGTCCGATGTGAACTTCCATCTGAGGACATCTGCTGCTCAGACTCCTCAGAAATACTGTGTTGGTGGGTGAGACACTTTTTGAATATGATTTGGCTTGTATATAGGTTATCTCACTCCAGTGCCATTTCTAAGCATAAATGCTGGTACTATTTGGGATGGGTGATGTTAGAGAAGACTGAAATGACTAAAGACATAGTACCTGAAGGGGTGAAGTTTTGGGACTTCTCATGTGGGCACAAGGTAACAAGAATCTCACTTGCACTAAGATATCTGCAGTCAGTCAGTCAGGACTTTTTGTTTATAGTCAGTGGAAAGAAAGAAGCAAGTCCTGGAAACAGCAGCTGAGTTAACTGAGATGTGTATCTCAGGATGTGATGAATCACTCTCGGGAGAGGACTATTTCTCTCCACTGACCGTAAAGGGAGTCTAGCATAACTAGTCAAGACTTTGATGTCTCTCTTTTGGCCTTCAGCTTTAGGACAGATGGGTCTCACCCCAGGTAGTATTTTTTCTTTAGTATGGAAAGACTGTAGATCTTTAATACAGGAGAAAAGGAGAGTATGGGGCCAAGGACTCCTGCAATTTCTTCCTAGCTCTCTAATGACGCTCTGGAGAGGTCTTTTGTAAACTTGTCAGAATGGTATGGAATCTCATTCACTTAACTTGGACATCAAAATAATTGAGTTATTTCCAAATATATCCATCAGTTTTCTACTTTACCAATTGTGTCTGCTAAGTGTCAGTGAAGATGTCCAGAGAAAAAGCTTCATTATTGTAATCACTGGACCACTGCTGTCCGATCACAAAACTCTGTGTTTGACTCCTCCTTTCAGTGGTGAATACACCTTCCCACTTACTTTTTATGTCTTTAAACAGCGTATTTCTACACTGTTATCTCTCAAACTACATGCTGTCATCATTCTTAATGCAAATGTCACCTTGACTCCACTTGTGCCAAGCTGGGCTGCCTTACACTGAACTAAAAGCCTCCTTCTGCAGGCACGCAGGGCACAGACCAAGATCTCGGAAAATCTCTGGTGTCTTAGACATTCACATCATCTCAGAAAATACCCAACAGCATGGAACAGTCTCAAACTTTTGGTAGTGTATATGACTACTGCTTCTGGCAGTGGGTAAAGGCTATGTGGAAGTCTGTGGACTATAGCAGGGACAGAGTTCCAGCCTCCTGCCTGAGAGGTAAGAGGGACTTGGGCTGAGAGCAAATTATCCTGGTGATTACAGGAAGTGACTAGGACAAGAATTTCTTTCAGTAAGTAGGAATTTTAGGGCTATTTCAAGGGATGCCAGTGTTTCTAGACTCCAGAATACTCCATACTCCAAGTAATTTAGGTTGTTTCTTCTAAGCAAGTAAAAGAAAAACAAAGAAAAACCTAAAAGCCCCACCCACAAAAATACAAAACCTTCCCTCTCAGTTCTCAGCTTCATTATCAATAAACCCAGAGCTGCCTCCCTGAGAAATGACCACCAAGGTGACGTAAACTGTCTTGACTTCAAAAGGAATGCTGCTGATTTTCATGCCTTTGTAATTTCACATGAATCAAACACTTTAATGTGATCAAGAGATGCATTCATCATATATGGCATTATCTTGGGAGCTGAAGGTATTTCCTTTTACCCTGTTTTTTTGATGGAAATATTATTTCCTCTACTTTGCCATTATCTGAAGGTTTGGCCTTCAAGAACAATCATTTCTATTACTATACACCAGCCTAAGTGGAAATAGCACAACACACAGAATAACAGAGAAGATAGCACTGGAATGAACAAAAAAATCCTGCAAAGCGCCTTCAATTTTTTAGAGGGGATTTGAAAAGCTGTCAATTTTCTGCTGGTAGCTGACTAGTTCTCTGAACCTCTAGCCACAACAAGCACTAATAATGAAGCTTTCCACTTCCTCTTTCTTTACCTGAGCTTCTCAAAACTCTTGACTATATCTGAACCTGGAAGTCTGGCATGTGAGAAAGCTAGGTAGGCTTTACTACAAATTCTTGGCTGTTTTCAGGATTCATTATTCAAAGACGTGCTTGGATGACAGGAGTTCACTTTTTACAGGACAGAGGGCCAGTTCTGGAGTAGATTTGTTTTCCATGACAGGGAGCATAACAAACTAGTGGAAAATGGTGTTACCTGCCTTAGACACATCAACTCCAATGAAAAGAATATGGTCAGATCTTCTTTCCTTTTTTTGGTGTACCACTGCTTATTCGGATCCTCTTTCCCCACAGTCCCTGGGTCTCAGTATCTCATTTAAAGAGCTTTGCTTGCTTTAAGTGTGTGCTAAGAGCTGGGCACCAGTTTACTCCCTCCTGGTTTTCACTTGTCTATTTAGCATACACTAACTGGTTTTCTCTACCGGTGAGGGAGCCTTCTAAATTTGACTCATTCTCTAAACAGCAGAGTTTCTCTTACTTTCTCCAAAACAGATTCTCTTCGAATCACACTCGAATTTTAATTTTTTCTCTGCAATAATGTTGACTACACCTGGAGGTTCTGAGACTCAATTAATGTTTAATCCATTAAGCATGCTCCATTTTCTCACTGTCCCCATCTTCAGGGAGCTGATATTTCATTCACCTGACATGTGACAATTTTTAGCTATTCTGGGACACTCATTGCTTGGAAACTGTTCTGCAAACTGTTTTGTATTTTAAAGTTCAAATTAATGTATTCCTTTTAAGAGCATCAGGCCCCTCACGTGAAATCATTTTCCTTGTAAATAATGCTGTCTTGTTCTACTGCGGTAAGTCCATCAGGTCCAACTCCTATCAATCAATCCTCCAATCCTACCAATCCACTCTGGAAATCTGAAATAATTTTACGAAGGGTGAAAATTCTTGATTAAGAAATACCTCAGCTCTCTGATAGGAGAAGGAATGTGGTGTGGCAGTGCAGCTCTTCTTCATGCATCTCCTGATGGAGGTGTGGGAAGTAGAACTCAAGTTACAAGCAATGGAAGGTCTCTCTAGACTTGTCCAAGAATTGTCCAGTCCCAACACTATATTCCTCCTTCTCCAGGATTTCTCTTCTTAATATGGAAACAGGCAAAAAACAAGCAACCAGGGCCTTCAATTTGTGTGCTGAGACTACAGCCCCCACACGTTACCAAACCTTTTGGAATCAGTTGTTTGAAACTCAGCTTTCCTCAGAAAACTCTGTTTTCTTCAGAACTCTCCCAAATCCTTGTGTATGCTTCTAATCAGAAAGGAGAATGATGGGTGAACATTCCAATGTGCTCTGTTAGTTTGTCCTGTACCCCTGCTGTGCTACGTTAAAAGTTTGGGATAACTCTTCCCATCTCTTTTTCTTGGACAGTATGTGTTGCTTTGCTAAGGAAGAATGAGACACAACAACAGAAAGCCACAGGAGGGCTCATTACTTTTTACAGCCAGTCAAGAGCTGAAGAGAAGAGAATGAGCAGGCCAGTTGGCTGTTGTCTGGAGATAGGAGAGGGCAGGGAGTACTAAGGGACTTGCCAGTGAACAAAGATCTGTTTCACTGGGACATGGTTTCCTTAATAGTATCCTAGGTGACCTTTGCATTCTGTGACTCAGTTGCCCTACCTAAAAAACAAAACAAAACAAAACAAAAAAACCGCCAAAGCAAAAATAAACTGAGATTTTTTTTTTTGTTGCTTCAAGAAAAATAATATCGATTTTCTTTGGAGCCTGCTGGTTGGAAGTTGTTTACTGGCCAATATAACTGCCTCAGAACAGATCTTAGTCCTGAGGAGCATATTATCAGTTTGACAGCTCCCAATACTGTGAGGCCTTGATTCCAATTAAACTCATATCCTATGAAATTTAGTGGGAATAGCATGGGTGTGCCTTATATGGAATTCAATCAAGCTTATAGTTTAATAAATCTATGTGAAAAGGGGCTAATAAATAAATTACTGAAAGAACAATCTGCTTATCACAGTCAGAAAAGGGCCCTAAAACAATCCAGAATTTTAGTTATGATAGCTGCAAAAAAAAGGAGTTTTTTAGATAAAAGACAAAAATACACCTTTGGCAGCATTTTATTTACTCATTTAATTGATATTCACTCTCTGAGCTGACGCATTTTTGTATCAGAGTGGGATGATCTACTGCTTAGCAAACAAAAATGATCTAAAGTAGAGATGGAAGAGATCTACAGGGACAGATTTTCAAGCAATTTACATGCACTCTTATATATACAAAATATGAGCAGCGTTACACACATAACTGTACATGCAAGTCTTTATCAATGCATATGCAAATCAGGCTATTGTGCAGGGTATTATGCCCAATCAGCGATTCAATTGGTGCAATTAACCAATTTCTACGCAGAACTCTTGTAACTGGGCAGGCAAATTAATGCAACTGCATGCAAAGCTTACACCAGCATTTGTGTACCTAAATGTTCTGTGTCTCTAGCCCATTAAATCAGGGTCTGTTTTAATTAGACTGTGAAATTCAAGCCAGACCTGATCACAATGTACTTGGGAGTCCAGTAAATAGAAACAGAAACATATTTTCTGGTATGCTTTGTCATTCAAAGACACCATGAATTTCCCCCCCACAGACACACTACTTCCCTTGGATTATGAAATTGCCATCACAGCTCCTCAAACTTTAATATGGGAAAAACATTTCTCCTGATGTTCAGCCTTAATTTTCCCTCGCTTAACTTAATCTTATATCCTCTAGTCACCCTCCCACTCTAAACACCATCTCCCACAGAATCATAAAGTGGCTGCTCTGTTTGCTTACCTCAATTACAGTATTTCTAGGAAATGGATTTTTCCTGTGTGAAGAAAACAGGAGAGATAGATGGGGGTCTTCTTCTCTGGGTCTTGTTGGTGACAAGAGTACTATTTTGACAAGTCTTGACAGTTCAAGTAAAAGTTAACCTTGAGTAGCACCATGTATAGTTATCCCACAACCTTTTTCTCAATTCATCTCAAAGCCAGGCTCAAATAGGTTCTTTTCTATGGATGGAAAAAATAAAGCATCTTCCATGGAGTCTCACTGTAAATCAGTAACTGAGAAAGGATAAAGTCTAGATCTCCCAAGACCAAGGGCAACAACAAAATCCAGTGAATGAAAGGATTTTCCAAGTAATTGTATTCAAAGCCCTGGTTCTTCAACTGGACCTACACTGTTAGGTCACTGCAAGCTTATGCTGTGTGCAGAAATAGTGGACTGATCTCTGAATTCAGTGCAAGAATGTAGTACATAAAATAATACATACAAACATAATACATTAAAATAGTACAATTCAGCACTCAGGGTTGCAAAATACCAGAATCATATTGTTTGGAAGGGGGTCATCTGGTCCAAGCTCCAACTGAAGTAGTGCCAACTGGGATCAGGGTCCCTTTCTTAACATACATATATATATATGTATGTTAAGAAAGGGACCCTAAGGGACCCTGATATATATATATATATATATATATATATATATATATATAATATAAAGATGATTTTTTAAAATAGCTCCAATCCTTTGATAATGTGTTTTCTGTAAGTATGGAATGCTTTTTTTCTTAACACAACTGTGCCATGATAAAAGGGAAAAAATTAAAGCCTTCAGAGGTAAAAATCTTGTCTTGGTACAAAGATGAGGTTTATCTGTGCCTTTTCCTTATATGGGTGATGGTGTTAAACCAGTATAAAATCAGTGGTACACCACCGAATTAAACCTCTGTTGCTACAAAACCTGCTTTGGCTAATGGCTTAAAAACATTCTGCTTTATCAGGCTTATGTAATATTATGCTTTGCAGATCCCATATCTTACAGCTGTACTAGAAGCACTTATTCTATGTTGCAGGTCCCCTCTCTTATATATCAAACAGCACAATAATGAAGAATTATATTGAGTTGCTAAAATATGAGATGGAGAGAAGGAGGGAGAAACACATTTTTGCAATGTTTTGAACCTAGTGTCACTGGGATTTTTTTAATGCATAAGAGGCAGAGTAATTTTGCTCCAGTTCCACATTAATTCCTGCACAATATGCATTGGGGATATTATTTTTTTACAAGACATTTTAAAACCAGGCCTGAAAACAAGCAAAATCCATTACTGACTTACAGTAAATTCCTAAAGGATTCTTTGTACTTCTGTTCCTACTTCAAAATGGCTATGCACACACACACAAACAGATTCAGCAAACGTGGCAGTATATTTTAAGATTCACTACCCCGAAGAAAATAAGACAAGAAACAGTAGACCCCATTCAGTAAATTTATTGTACTTCCTTAATTTCCAAACCTCAAAAGCGCAATGGGCACTTACAGTACATGATAATTTTTAATTCCTAGAAAGTGATTTAAGATGGAAACGTTCCTAACGACGACTTCCAGCAAGCCATTCAAACATGGCCCTGTTCCTAGATTTGAACATTTTGGTAAGACTTGTAGCCTTGTTGAGGCTTCATATTCAATATAAAGTAGAATTAAACATTTAAAGTTATTTTTTGCTATGGAATCAGGAGAAGTTAGTTGCTGAATTGTATATGTGACCATATATATATAAATTATATATATACATATATATGTATATATAAAATATATGTACATGCATGTTGTATAACACTGCAGTAAAGCAAAAGAGAAGCCATGAATATGATTTCCCTTAAATACAAAAAAGAAAAAAGGAACATGAAAGAAGAGAGAGAATTTTATTTTCCTAATATTGTACAGGTAAGGAAGGAAAACAGGAGAACTTTCTTAGATGTCTGTACAGAGCATAAAACCCATGTCTATTGAAGCTTTTCCTTGGGATTAAAGGGATTTGGATCAGATCCTAAGGAAAGCTATGGCTGCAGAACTGGGAAAGAGGTCGGAAGGCTGATGAATGAACCTCAGACTTTCAAAAGTTTGAGAAGGAGGAGGTGACTTTGCATAGCTGATGGCCGGGATGCTAAAAAAACCCAACAACAAAAAAACCCAACCAACCAAAACAAGCAAACAAAAACCACCCCAAACAAAAAACCCACGAACAAACAAAACCAAAACCAAACAAAAACGCAAAACCACCAAGATCAAAAAAACAAACAAACACAGAAACAAAAAAGCAAGCTACAAATACCAGAAAAGTTTTTATTTAGCAAAAATAGTTTTCCCTATGATGGTTGTAAGTGCTGTATTATCTGGAAAGATACATGCAGGTGAGAACAAAATGGCACAAATATTTGATGTCAGCACTTTCTAGTTCTTACCCCATGTGATTTGGCTTAGGCTGAGGATAACCCAGGTGGGTGAACTTACAGTCAGGCTGCCCTGGCTCTTTGCTTGCTGTCAGTAGTCACGATAGTGAGCAGCTCGTTTTACCAGTACTGCTCAAACTCACAGAATGAAAGACGTGGTAGATAACTGTATTACAGAAATCTGCTTCTGAAATTGCAGTTGGGAAGACGGGGCCAAGAGAATTGATTTTCCAGATTTTGACTGTAATTTTGGATGCCCAGTTTGAGTCTTCCAAAGTCCCTGATTGTCCTGAATTCTTTCTTAACAGATATTCCTGTTGCTTCTCAGAATCTCACATTGTCTTTTCTCTGCAGTGTTTTATGTTCTGTTCCTTTCACCTCAAGCGTCCCACTTGAAAGAACACAAAATTGGAACCCACCTTGACAGATATTGCTCAAAGTTTTGAGTCTGCCATAAGCAGAGGGGAAAAGCTCCAGGGCTGGGATTTTAATTAGGAACCTGCCAACTTTTGTTGCTCTATCGTCCACAGCTGCCTAGACATGACAGACGTGGCAAGAGGAGACCTGATATGAGGGAAGGCTCTCTTGAATCCTTTGTCACATCACTTCACCCATAGTGCATGCAAGGGATTGGGAGACACAACACATACCAAAAATACATGCACATATATAACCTTCCCCTTTGTGCACATTTCACACTAAGCCAAAATTTTGGAGATTAGAAGAAGCAGTAGTGAATTCAAGTGGCAACAGCAGAACAGAAAGGCATCTTGATGTCACAGGAAAGATTTTTGCTCTCTCTCCTACTACTTCCCTGTAATGTTTTATTAATGTACAAGCAAAATCTAAACAGCCACTGAGATTTCCCCATCAAAAGCAGGGGAGGAGGAAGACTTCATCTCAGTTCTATTTTTAAAGCAAGAAAAGGAGGAGGGGGAAGTGATTTTATATTTAGACTTTCAGACAAAGAAAGGGAAGATGAAGCTAGTAAAATGGTACCTTTAGAGTATGTCTTAGGTTAACAGGATGCTGACTGTGCTAGCCCTCAGTCTTACAAAACCAAAAGGTCCCTGGTTTCTCCTATAAATTGCTGTGTCGTTTACATAAAAATGACAGCCTTCTATTTAGCTACCTCCTCTTGTTTTGTTTTTTTTTTTTTTTTTCCTTTGGACTTTGTATCATCTCCATCTATTCTGCTAGACAATGAAACAGCTGAACTCATCACCAGAATTTATAGGCAGAGGATTTGCTCTGGTCACCAGCCTAGGGCAGTGGAACACAAAGAGGTTCAGTCAGGTCTAAAAAGAAGGTAGCAGCCTGTGTACCTGAGTGTGTGGCAGGGCAAAATTAAAGAGAGCTATTTCCAGTGATAATTCTTCTGTAGCCACTACCAGATATATGCCTTGTATGTTCATGGTCAGATATATATATATATATATATATATATATAGATATAGATATAGATATAGATATAGATATATATATAGATATATATAGTTAAAGATGGCTTTGTCGAGTAGGAGATTCTTTGGTGTCCTACATCCAACTTTTTTGGGAAACAGTGAATGTGCTGGTATGTAGAAGTCAGGTTTAAGTCTATAAATTGTTCTTTCGGGCCAATATGTAAAAGCCAGGTTTAAGTTCCTGGGGGAAGTGTGTTCCTGTGCTGCCTTGTCCGGCAAAAGTGCAGGGGGTAGGAAGTTTCGTTCTGGTGTACAGCCACACATCTGTTAGCATGCTCTGGCTGCTGAAAAGTCTTTGAGTACAAAGTCTACATGCTTGTCAAAAAGTCTGTATGATCATTAGCGTGTGTATCTGTGTGTTCAGGCACATATTGATACTCACTGACTTGCATGCAGTTATGTCACATTGTGCGAGTTTGTTTTGCCTTGTTTGAAAGTCTCGGTGAGAGTGTATATATCTGCCTTTAAAAATTGCATTGCCGCAGCATATAAATATTTATATATGTAACTGTCATAAATCTGTCAGCTTGGCAAACGTATGAGTCGCCAAGGTAACTTTGGGAGATTTTTATTGAAGAACTCATAAGCTGGAGTTGAGGAATAGCTGAAAGAAATGAGAATTAATGGCTACTCAACATCACTATCATAAAGTTAGTTATCCCAAGTTTCAGAAAATAAATCAGAGAGCATTATGGTGACCACAGACACAGTTTAAGTACACCAGATTTGCAAAAAGCTTAGTGTTTTGACTAAAACTAAATCAGGGTACTAGGTCAGTGTGCTGTGTCCTGCTAGGGAAACGCTGGGCAGACACACTTGGAAACCAAAGGCTGTTGTCTTCCTGCACTATGCTAGGGATGCTTTTGGAAGAGAGAATTTTCAGATGGTGTTTGAATATGCGGCAACTTACAAAAAATCCTTCAAAAAAAATCTCTCCCAAATGAAACCTTACTTGCACATAGACAAGCAATCTTTTGTCATTGTGCAGTCTTTTAGAGGCACTCAGTGATGCAGTTAGCTCTGCTAAGTTTTAGCTCAAGGAAGAGGTGCAATGGCTTGGTAGAGCAGAGATGTTATCAAAAACTGAAAACACCTTTTCCTTAAGGTTGTTCTTCACAGGAAAGTCTTTCCAGAGTAAGCAGGTGTACTGCTTTCTGCTGGGATAATTTTCTTCTTGTTGTTGGCAAAATATTTTCTTTTGTATTTAATAGAAGGATAATGTTGATAACACACTGATGTTGCAGTTGCTCACTAGTGCTTACTCTAGTCAAGGATTTTTCAGTGTCCCATGCTCTGCAAGGGAGCAGGTGCACAAGAAGATATGAGGGAGCATGGCCAGGAGAGCTGACCCAAACTGTCCAAAGGGATATTCTATACTATGTAACACTAT
>NW_020955203.1:919977-927646 GCF_003031625.1 Empidonax traillii
CTGAGGGGCCACTGGTCAGCAACTGTGGCTAGACATCAGTTGGGGAGTGGTGAAAAATCATAGAAATTATTATTATTGATAATGACAATAATATTAATTATTTATTACTACTGCTGTTTTTTTTTTTTTTTTTTTTTTTTTTTTTTTTTTTTTTTTTTTTTTTTTTTTTTTTTTTTTTTTTTTTTTTTTTTTTTTTTTTTTCCCCCCCTCCCCCCCCCATCCTGCTGGGGTGTGGGAGCAAGCAAACAACCATGTGAAACTTGGTTGCTGATGACAGGGGTTAAGTCATGAGGGCTGGTCAGTGTTTTTTCATCTGTAGGCCACTAGCCTCTTCTGGCTCACATGAAAAGCAGCTCCGAAAATAACTGTAAATTTTTGATTATGCTATCGTTGCCTCTAAATTCCCAGTTCAGCTTCCCCTGCCTGCCCGGTTTCCCAGTGTAGACAAACTCTTTGGCTGTGACCACTGACCTTGTGATACAAGTTTGCCACACCTGTTTGCTGCTGGATTTGACCAAACAAACAGAGGTCCAAGCTCCGGTTTTAAACTGCTGATTACTGGTACATCCAAGCTACAGTGGTTATCTCTAGTAGTACTTGTACTTTAAAAGCACAAAAAAACTTGGTTCATTACTTTGGGGATAAAAAGTAGTTTATTTGAAGTAAAACGGTTCATAAGGCTCATTATTCCTGATTACTGACTTGATAAACAATAATAATAAAAGTCTTTGTATGCTCTCTGGTAGGAAATAAAATAGGGGTCTTTTTAGATTTAAAAAAAAAGAAAAGAAAAAAGAAAAAAAAATTTGTGTTTAGACTTCCAAAGTCATATCCTGAGAAACACACTTTTAAAATCTGCCAACACATCTGGTATTGTTTTATTTTACAGCACTGAATACAACAGTAAGTACACAGAACCATGGGTCTCTTTTGCATAGGAGAGGGGTTGGTAAAAATTTGGAACAAATCCTCTAGGATTTGCAAATTAACACAACACTGCAAGATGGACCATTTGCACCATGAGAGACTATGCAGGGACTCACCTCTCCAAAACCACGTTTAAGTCTCAAGGAGGTCTTTGCAATGCTGCAGATACAGCTCAATGAAGTCAATTAATTTCCCTTCTATTATTATTACTTTTATCATTCATTGACTAGGACTCCTGTTTTATGTCTCAGCTTAAGACTAAACACTGCAGTGTCTCACAAACATCCTTCCCTTTTTGTTCCAAGAACTATGTCAATTTATTTATTTTTAAGTACGTATTCTTCCTAATGTCTTGACTTTGGGTAGCAAAAGAGCAATCATGAAACTACATTGTTATCTCTCAATATATTTATACATATTTGTAAGGACTTAAAGAGCACAGTTGCCTGTCTCACTGTCAAGGCCACAGAAGGAATTTGCCATAAGATAAGCTGCCACAGTGGGAACTTGAGATCAGCACAGAAGGGAGGAATTTGTGACAGGAAGGCTCTCATTACAAGCCTGGTGGAGGTGAGATCCAGGCAAAAATTCCCACTGTGGCAAACTGCAGGGAAGGAAGAAGCTGCTCAAACATGTATCATCCCAAGCTATGGGAACTGCGTCTGTGACCACCCCATGGGTACCCAGAACTTGGACTGTATAAGGGTGGTGCCCCCAGAAGAATACTCAGGATCCCCATCACCAAGAAGCCCAGGGGGAAGAAGGACCAACAGGACACTGCTGGATCCACAAGTGGTGACTGTGTTCTGCCTGATCTCTCTTGCTCTCTCTCTGTGCTCCTCTTTTCTATTTCTTTCTCTCTCTCTCTACCTCACACTGTTAAATAAAATCTGTATTATTGACTTTGGCATATGGTCTCATTTGCACCTTAATTCGGGCAGAAGCATCTCTCACTAATTGGATCACAACAGGATTTGTATGTACAAATGTGTGGAGTTGTAACTGTATGTACGTCCATTATTCATCCACTTTTATATGTACACACCAACACAAAGAAAGAAGCGTATTTCTACAATTTTAAATCTAAGGGAAAAGCTCTGGTGGGCTGCAGAATTGTTTGTAGCCAGTGAGATCCTTCCCTGTGGTCGGGAGCAGGATAAGGAACTGATAAGCTCAAAGGTGCAGGAAATCTCCATCGTTTTCTCCTGGCAGCTTCCTGAGTTGTGGACACCCCAGGCTGTAAGTTCACCTGTGGTGTTTGCTAAACCAAAAAGCAACCATCAGGGACAGATAGCAGGAGAATGCCAGAAGTCTCTGGGACTGTGATGCTGTTCTCCACACCTGTGCTTTCAGAGAACAAAAACACCTTTCCTGCCTGCCTGGTCTGCCTGGATGAACAGAGCCTGCCTCCATGGCACTGCCTCACATGGGGACACCTGGCCACGCTTAGCAGTGCAAGCAAAGGACTTCTAAAGCTGAAGGCAGCTTTTAGCTTGATTTCCATGAAGTGAGGCTTGTTTACTACTCATCAGGCCTCTATCCCCAGCCTGCTTTCCTCAGGAATGACTGGCCTGGCATTATTTGCATGTGATGAAGGTATTTTACTTATTGGGGAGCACAGCAGAATGGGGGAAACAAGAACATCCTTCCTGCCTGCTTTCTTTCTGCCTCACACACAAAAAGCTCCTATTTCTTTATGATGGAAAACAAAACCAAACCCCAAGACCCACCACTGAAAAAACAAGGATGCAAGTTTTCAGACAGCAGCAGTAACTGAGCAGTGTGGTACTATATCAGGTTGGATTTATGGCATCCCGGAGTGCAGGACAATTCCTTAAAACACACTCACAGTCAGGAAAAGTGACTCCGTATAAAATGCCATCTGGGCTTTCCATATTTTATTCTCTCTCTCTCTCTCTTAACATTTCCAGGTTGAGTTTGTTAAGTCAAAAATAATTTTTTTTCATTTCCAACTCAGCTCTGGCACACTCCCCTAAGGATGGGTCATGTATTATCTAACTCTTACATCATCTTAGAGGAGAAAGATTCTGCCAAAAAACATGCAGTTTGATCGTTTTCATCCTTACATGCTGTCTGTCGCCTTGCAAACCTATGAAATTTCAGACAACATCGGGAAGCTACATACAGTACTTTTTTGAACGTACTTCACCAAGAGAAACTTATGTTTACTAAAAAGACAGAAAAACAGAAGAATTGGAACTAATTTTGTTTAAGACATTTTACAGCTGAGTCATATAAATCTACCTTTTTTTTTTTCATTATTATGAACAGCTCTCTACATGGTATCTGAAAATATTTAAACCTGAAAACTGTAGGACTATATCACAGGTAGACTGAAATATTTAATTTATTGTGCTGAGGAAACATACAGCTGTTATACTAGCAGGGCTATAGGAAACTGTTTGGGTCAATCCAAACATTTAAAAAATCATATTTGCCTAGCCACAAAAAATGAAACCAAGAAAAAATAAGTAATTATTCCTTGCTACTTGTAATGTTCCAGTGTGGAACCATGAGAGGAATGAGAAGGAATCAATGTCACAGCCCGGTAGGAAAAAAAAAAGTAATTTCTTAATTAAAAATTATGAATGTAACTTTTGTTGTGTAGAATTCCCCACAGAATAGCTCAGATCTTCCTCGCTGTGACTTCCAATAGCTACTTAGAAAGCCGGCCTCGACATCAGTACAATTATGATCTTGCTGGCTAGCTAAAGTGAAGCAAGAGGCGTCTCTTTGTGCATTGAGCCTTTAATTAAGCAATAATAAATGAGATCTACCCATAGTTCTATGTGTCAGGCTTTGGCTTAGGAAACATAAAGACTGAGGAGCTGTGATTCATGTTCAAATATAATGCATGGTTAGGTAACATCCAAAGTGATCAGAGAGGGGAGCCAAGGTCCTGATATAACCCAACCATTCATCACTTATCAGCTCTAACCTCTTGACAATCAGGGCACCCCTCCCTCCTTTGGTAATAGGTTAATTAATTACCAATTTAGAAGTAATCTTACAAATCAGCTGTTGCCCTTGATAAGAATTAATTGCAAATACTTTTTGGGGAGGAACATATTAAATGGACCTTTCTTTAAAAGAAAATATCATCAGCAAGCAGATGAGGAGCAAGACTCCTAGAGTGGTTTTAGAGATAGGAGAATCTGAATCCTCTTTGGTGGGGATGTGGATGACAACAGCACTCATTAATTTTATTTATTGAGGAATTACAAAGATAGTGATAAAACTGATCTAAGCTCATTTACAAGCCTCCATAGCCCACCCAAATTCAAATCCCTCTGAAACAGATACTTCACCCACTCCTCCTTCCGGCGAGGGATTTAAATGCAACCTATCTCACTTTCCACTGAAATAAGCCAAGACCTTTAGTCACTGGAATGATGTGGACCTGCTAGAGTGAGTTCAGAGGAGGCCACAAAGATGATCAGACAGATGGAGGACCTCTCCTGAGAAGACAGACCAAGATATGGGCTTGAGAAGAGAAAGCTTCCAGTAAGACCCTGTAGCACTGTCCTGTACCTCAGGAAAGCCTAAGAGAGCTGAAGAGGGATAAGGATATGGAGTGATAGGATAAGGGGGAATGGCTATAATCTGAAAGAGGATGGGTTTAGATTGCACATTAGGAAGAAATTGTTCACTAGGAGAGGGGTAAGGCATGGGAACAGGTTGTCCAGAGAAGCTGTGGATGTCCCAACCCTGAAAGTGTTCAAGGCCAGGTTTAGTAGGGCTGTGAGCAACCTGGTCTACTGGAAGGTATTTCTGCCCTTGGCAGGGGAGGTGGAATATAATTCTATGGTTCTCTGCTGTTAGGTAAGATTTCTACCACTTAAGTTTAGTTATCTGGAAGGTAGATGTCTAGGCTTTTCCGGTACTCAGTGGAATTCTCTTCCCCTATTCCCATGATGAAATGTGAATGTCCACTGTGGGGTGAGATGAACTATGGTATAAAATTCAGTAAGTGGCCTGTTTCCCTACCCACAGACTCTAAATCAACATTGGGTCACATAAATATATATGAAGATTCTAGGCAGCCCACTCTTCTTGGATAGTATTTAACTTGATCTTTTTACTTCTTCTGCTGTGCTGGTGACATTAGGGATAATAGAGGAAAATAGGTACCTTCCAGGATGGCAAGGGTGCCACCTTGAAGATGTTTCTGCTTTAATGTGAAAACCATCTTGCAAGTGCTAATGATGGACCAAAGGCGTTGTTTAGAGATATAGGTATCATGATGTTTACCTTTGCTAAGAGGAATCCCAGCCTAGATAGTCTGGCTACCATTCGACTCAATGAAACAAATCCTTTAAATGAGTAGCTTGGACGTCTAATTAGCTTCTAATACACTATTCACTGTGCTGAGACTGAGGTCACATATTAAATGATCACAGGTGTAGACTGATCTTACCACAAAGCATGAAATGTAAGGTAACAGGAGAGTAGCTGATGTCAGATTGTATAATACTGAGTTCCAAAGCCAGATTTTAAAAATGACAGCCACTTGCAGCTTTCAGAGGCTTTGAAATTGGAGATGCAACCCATCAGAGAAATAGGTACCACCTGTAAAGAGTTCAGTGAATCTAGATCTAAGCTCTTCCAGAGTTGGAAGGGCTTTTCACAAGTAGAGTAGTCTTCTCTAATAAGAATTCAAACTCCCTGGACCTCCTGATGTTTATCCATTACTAGAAAAATATATGCTTCATTTCCCATTCCCATTAACATGGATGGCTGTGGCAAAGGTGCCTGAGAACCAGCAGGTTTATAGATCTGTAGCCATATGAATTATCAGCAAGATGCTTCAAAGCCACTGGAGTCTGATATTTACATCTCCTGCACAGAGCCATCATGAAGTCTATGCATCACTTGAGTCCTGCCTAAGCACTCAGCCGGGCTCTGCTCTCTCATATCCTGTGCTGCAATGAGATCAACCCAAACTGTTGTAGCCAGCAGCAATATCTGGCTCAAATTTTCAGGAAAAAAAGAAAAAAAAAAGTTTGGTTCTTATGGAGCTTATTTTTATTATTTGCTTGTTTCTTATGACAATGAAGTAAATAAAAAGAAAAGCATATAATACAGGTTTATGCCTCAACATTATTTTCTCTCATTGGGTAATTATGATCTGATTTTTACCTTCCATCACAATTTGGTGTGTTGTTCGTCAGAAAGAACTGAAAATGTTTGCAAGAAAAATCTGCTAAAAAAGAAAATCTCTCAACTTGTGGAGAGAAAACTGGAGGGGAAATAAACTCCCCAATAATAAAAAATGTAACCCCCCACACTTCTATAATTTCAAATTAATAATAATTCAATAATTTTAAGACAGCAAATGTTAGGTGATTGTCACTAGAAAGTTACTTTTTGCTTTTAAAATGCAGTTAATAAGTAAAGGACTAATAAACATAGTAAGACAAAACCAAATTAAACATCTTAAACTCATGATTTTTAAACATATTCACCTGATTCAATCTGATTTTTGAAAATGTTTATTTGCCACATTTTCCCAGTTTCGCTTTTCGTCACAACTGGAACACAAAATATTATATAAAACCAATTCCCATTCAACTCTGATGTGCCACTGCCCAGTTTCAGATGTATAATTAAGATAACAGTATTTATCCATTCCTCTGCTAATGAAGATTCTCCTTGAACTCAATGGTAGGGGGTAGCGCTTGTGCTGCAGGAAGACCTATTTTTCGAGCCTTCCTGTCACCATGAAATTCTAAACAGGCACAGAGAGAAGCATAAGAAACACCACTAAGTCACAGACACCAACAGGTCTGTTACAAAAGCATTTGCTGCTAGGAATATGAACAGGACTGTTTCTATTTCTAACTGCAGCATGGTTCCCAAAATGTTTTCCCTAGAGCTGTGCAAACCTGTCGCAAAAAAATGAATGAAAACTAGGCTTCTTAGGTGGTGGTGTTTGCTTTTTTTTTTAACCTGATCAACACATGGGGAAGAAAATTGGCTCCTGTACGTTTAGAGACCTCTGAGTTTGATTAAAAAAAAAAAAAAAAAAAAAAGGTAGTTTTTAGATCCAAGAAAACCTTTTATTAGTTCTTGGGCAAGATTCAGAGTTATGTTTCACACTGAGAGAACTCTGCCAGTGAAACCCAACATCTTTATGAGTCTCAGAGTAAACAGGGATGTGAAATTCAAAAAGAGGGTTGGGCTTTTTTATTATTATTATTTTTATCTATGAACCTGTCTGAAACTGGAACATAGCCTCTTCTGAGGAGAACCCCAGAGATTCACAGTCCCTGCTAACCCTTCAGCCCTGCATTCCTCACCAAATAGATGTCATACATCATTTCTGAAACTCAGACTGCAAATGGGAGCATTTCCTAGAGGCAGGAGTAAATGATTCCCCTGATATCTCTTTCTCATATATGGCATTCCACCACCTATTGTCCACTCCGTATGCCTCCTTCTCCCTGGTAATACCCCCAAGAGATGGCTGATGTCCCGCAAAATAACCAGAGAATGCATCTTTAATTGGGTCCAGAAGAAACTTTATTACCCTGTAGCTAGCTTCTTTGGTTTTTTCTATAACAAATTATCCTAATGATCTGACCCAGGACCAGATGTTAATTGCAATGGAAAGTAATCAATTTCCTTTACTGAGCGTGAACTCATTTGCAAGGTTAGTCAGTGAGCAGATATGGAGTTCTTAATGAGGCAAGAACCTAGCGGACCTTCTGGGTTCCTTGTG
>NW_020955203.1:927766-985519 GCF_003031625.1 Empidonax traillii
AAAAAAAAAAAAAAAAAAAAAAAAAAAAAAAAAAAAAAAAAAAAAAAAAAAAAAAAAAAAAAAAAAAAAAAAAAAAAAAAAAAAAAAAAAAAAAAAAAAAAAAAAAAAAAAAAAAAAAAAAAAAAAAAAAAAGGCAACAAAAAAACCTGCAATCTGTCTCTAATCACTTTGAAAAGTATGGAAAAAAATAATAATGCAACAACCACAGCCATCTGAGAGCAGTAGATTCTAAGAGACAAAATCACCCCCTGTATATATAAAAATAAAAATAATAAATATGTAAATCACACAGGAAATTATGGCTAACGGCATGTTGTTTAATAGAGGGTATTATAAATATGGGAGATGCTCAAACAACAAATTAAGCCTGCAGTATTCTGAAAAAGAGCTCAGAGGACGCAACCTAAATTCTAACTTGGCTGCTGTCTTCGGTGCTTCTGTGCTTTCGTCTGGGTTTTATATTACCACTGAGCACAGCTTTAAGAGGGAAAGGTTGGGCCATCCAGTGCGATAAAAATATAAAGAGGGGAGGGCGATAGCAGAAGAAGGTATTTAATCTTCCAGTGAACTTCTCGGGAGATAGTTTTGTAAGAAAAAGCGTTTTTGGTGCAGTTGGATGGGATGAGGTTTTTTCCATCCTGGGGAGGACAAGAGGAGGCAGGTTGTCTATTCAGCAGCCACCAGGATAGCTGTAACAGTGCAACCTCTGGTGTATTTGCACCAGTGGAGCTGAAAATTGGAGTAAACACCATCGTTGTGAAGAGCAGTTTAGCCTGTCTACCTAGGGGTTGCAGTGGGGCAATTACACCCTACTGCTGCTTATAGTAAGTCTCTAGTCTACCCCACCTCTGTGAAACAACCTTTTTTTTTTTTTTTTTTAATAAGAGAGGATAACCTTACTGTCCAGCTCTCTGTAAATTCCTACTTCTAAACTGAACCCTCCTGCTTTTCAGGCCAATTTTTAGTGCACAAAATCCCCTATCTACCACTTTATCTGTGAGAGTGGACCGTAATTTTAAATCAAGGCCTCTTACAAGAAAACTTGGTTTTAAAATATTTAAGAATTAGCCCCACTGCATAGAGATTAAACCTCATATTTCTGTTAATCAGTACACTTTAGCTACAAAATCTAATAGTTGCTTCTCATTGGGTAATCTTTGACAAAATCCTCTAAGGTATACCAGCTATCAGAACAATCTATATTCCAAGGATATAGATGGACAAGAGGAAGAAAAGCACGCTACCAGATGAGGGGTAATAATGCCGAGGACCATTACTTGTTTGCAGACGAAGGTGTCTAACATGTCCAGTCCCAGCAAAGGATTTTTGGAATTCACACTCCTGGTACTGGCAGTACCATTCCTGGGAGATGATTAAGTGAACCCAGACATGAGGGCAACATGTTATGGAGGCAGTGGAGGCAGAAAGGCTAGAGAAATCTATGGGAAGAGGGATTATTTAAAGAGAAGGAAGGGGGGGGGGAATCCATCTCCATAGTATATTTTTATACATATATGTTATAGTATCTAATTGCAAAACTGAAATCTCAGTGGCCCCCGGTGGAGCTACATAAAGCACTAGTAATTTTCAGTGCATTCAGCTAGAAAGGGGTATTGAAAGGTGCATTCTGCACCTGTCTACATTAATAAATAGTGGTTCAGTAAGAGATTTTCTCAGTGATGAGGTCACCCCCATGTTGTGCCTACATTAAAGACCCTTTCAAAGCGCACACATCAGGTTGTTCTGCTACATCAAGGACAGGGTTCAACAAAGCTTGGAAGCTTCCCCATTTTTTCTGAGGTGATCACGAATCCTGGAGGTGAGGGAGTTGTGCCCATGACTGAGGAAGAAAACCTACTTCTTACTGTCATCTCTTGGAGTTTCAGGGTCAAAATCTGAGTAGGTGATTTAACATGAGGTGGCTTCCCAAAAAAATTGAATTAATCGGGAAGGATGCTTAAGGAAAAAAATGTATCATTATTCTGACTAAGAAGACCAAGTGTACATCAGCTCTGCTCACAGCTCTGTGTATGCCCTGGAGTTAACTCAGGCAACAGGAGCAAACTTTATTGCAGTTTTCTCCTAGCAGTCCTTCAAGCTCTCATCTGGTCTGTTTATACATTTAAAGTGGAATCAGAGGGTCAAGCGACTGTCACAGCATTTGTGAGAAGATGGGCCTAATAACTAATTTAGGCATCAGGCAGCTGAAGAATTTGGACCTTCGTGCTGAAGAGGTTGCCCTGGACACAACCAGACCCAGCCCTTGATTACATCTTGCCCCTCCCTGCCTGCCACAGGGAAGGAAGAACTGCCCCTGGGGCTATCAGGTACTTGGCTGCTTTGGCCAAATTAATAACAGCACATTGAACACCTCAAGACTCTTCACCTGGAGTTTGACTTCATCTGCTTGCTGCTCTGCAAGCCCAAAGCCCGTTCATCTGCCTGTCAGATGCCAGCACAGATATCTGCATGAGTAATCACTGCAGATCCAAAACACTGCATGTGACTTAGATGCCACTTTCTCCCTCGCTTCTCCTTTCCCCATCTCACCCAAAATAACAATGGCATGACTGCTATTTTCACCTGCTCCCCAGAACAGACATCCAAAAGCACTTCCTTGTCCACTTATCACCTCTCCTTTCTCCTCAGAGTCTGTCCATGCACCGAGAGATTTTTTAAATTTTTTTTTCTGGACATTCAGTGAACATGCCCTCACTTTGGTCAGGTTGCTTACAAAAAAACTTTTCAGGAGAGGATACTGAATGTTACCAGGGAATGCACTGAGTCATTAAAATAAAGCTACAAAGAAACTGTACGAAATATCACAGGTTCACAACCTCTACCATGAACCCCAGACCTCACACAAACACATTTTCTTGTTCCACAGAGGGTCAGCTTTGGACAGGCTCAAACAAATTGAGCCAGGCTTATTAGCCTGGGCTCCCAGCCAGCGTGCTGTAGCTCGTGGCAGGGTGCAGAGGCAAGGTGTGGGTGGTGGGGGAGGTGGGAAAGTGCAGATAGCATGGAAAGACAGAGGTGGAGGCAGTGAAAGGACTGTGGGGCACAGAGTGGGAGCACAGAGGATGCTCGGGGAATGGTGAGGAGAGTCACACCAGGAGATGGGGCAGAACCAAAGCAGCAGGAACACATGGAGGAAGGAGAGACGGCAGCAAGGCAGAGAGACTATCATGATCCTTGGCTTAGTCACCCACTCCAGTGGTAGCCAGTGTGTCCCAGCAAAGGCAACCCCCCATACACGGCACTTAGCCAATTGTGCAGTGCTGCATGTGGGGAAAAAGAAACTTCTTCCTGACCCCTGCAGGCAATCAGTTTATGCCCTGAAGCATGAGATTTGATTAGCCTCATTATCTCAGCTTACATAACTGTAAACGTTATTAATGGTAATAAAATTATCTAGCCTGTTTTAATAATACAGCCACAGTATTTGTCTCGATGACCTCCTGTGGCTGTAAATCCCACAGGGGACTGGCACATGGCATAGTGGTTCTTTTTATTTATTCTAAATTTACCAACCATTAATTTCACCAAGTCACCCCTTGTTCTCCCATTATGGGATGGAGCGAGAAGAAGCTGATTATGTCTCAGTGCACCTTTCCTAATGCCAAATACAAGTAACTCCAAGTCTGATTAATAAGTTTGGGAGTAGACACCACCAAGCCTTCAAGCCTTGGGATTAATCCTCTCTCCCTAGCTGTCAACTAATGTATTCCCATGATATCATGGGACTTGGCCTGGACTCTTTAACACTCACCATGCAGTTAAGGAGATTTAGTATGCTGGATGTGAACTCATCAGTTATCTGAAACCTAAACTACAATTTTGTCTTCCAAGTGTCCCAAAGCAACCAAATTTCCCCAATCTCTGCAGATAGATCTTTAGATTTCAGCCATGACATCTCACTCCCTTCCTGGTGTTCTGCTTTCTGCCTCTGCTGAAGCAGCCAAGCCACAGTGCAAATCTCCCATCCCAGTGGGTGATGTTTCCCCCCAGAGATCTTCCCTAGCACATACTCAGGGAGTGTTCAAGAGGCAAAAAGCTGGGGATGGCCACAAGCTCTTCTTTAGGCGATGCATGCTTGCTCCATACTATGGGAGGTGAAGGAAACTCCAGCCTTGTCTCATCTTATGCAGGGAAATAGCCTGGACAAATCAAATAAAGGGTGAAAGAATAACCTATTCCTTGTCTTGCCTGCAGCAGAATGTACCTGTCTATACAATTTTTATGGAAATGCTGAGATTCTGTTCCTGTACTCACACTTTTAAATATAAAGGATGGTATTATGAGACAAAGTTAGGGATAATTTGGAGAGTAGAAGAGTAATAAAGAGTTACTATTCTATTGTGCTTCTATGTACAGTGCTGTTCTGTGTTCTCACATAGGAAGTGGGGGGGAATCATAACTTCAGATTTGTCTTTTTAAAGTAATGGTACAATGAGATAATTCATATTACTTGGTTCGTGTTTTCTTTAAAAAAAAAAAAAAAAAAAAGCTAAGTTTTTCCTGCTTGATAAAAAAAACCCAGTGTAAATATTTGCTCATTGTCACAAACGAGGCTGTCCCTAAGTAACTAAACGGGAATGAGCCTAGTAAAGACAAACAGTAAGGTCAACTCAGAGGTTGTGTGGTAGGTCAGCCTAACATAATTCACAACTTACATTAACCCCTTCAGTTTCTTGTTTCTCCATTTGGAGAAACCATTTGTAGAACCCTGCTGATTCAAATGAGAAACCAAAGTATTGCTTCAGTTTGTACGAAAGGGTGCGTTCTTCAGAGACCACGTCAGGGGCAGAGGAGCAGCAGTGGGGTTAAGGACGAATTTGCTCTGCACACCATGACTGCAGCATTTGTTCACCTGTAGGGTACACACACAGGGTCCACCCCAGGAGCTGTTCCCTCCTGAGGACGGCACTGGTTTTCAGCAACAAAAGCTCTGCAAGATCCAGATCTGTCATATCAAAAAGACTCCTGAGATTTCTACATACTCCTTATAGTTTTGGGGGGAGGAGGGAGGTGGAATGTAAGCTCCTGCCTTAGGTCTCACTTGCTCATATTGCCAAAGGGCTGCTTCCCTTTCCCCTTTTTGACCAATAACTCTTTAATGTCAGAGCTGAATCCAGCCAGTATCCCTAGGCCAGGCAGAAGTTCCCCAGTAAAAGCAATGAGGGTCAGGGTGGTTCCCACAAACCTCACCAGCTTTCAGATTAAAGGCAGGTACCCAGGTAAGCCTTTTAGAGAGCCAGTGACCTCTGGGCCTTCCTCGTGCAAATGCTGCTCCTCAGGTACCGGAGCAGCTCAGATCTGTATAGATAAACTCTCCTCACTGAAGGCAGATCTGAATTCCCAGTCCACAGCATTGACCTACTAGTTAAGCACTGCAGTGCCATTTGCTGGATTCCCAGCGCAAACATATGCTTTCAAACACAAATTGGGATTCTTCTAACAGATTAAAGCTGTTTTCCTTCCCTGGAAAACAGCCCACAAGGAAGGGAGCTAAAGGCTCGGCTGCCTCACCATGCTCCCTGGCTCAAGAGGATTTAATATTCAAGTCTCTAGACTTGCATCCCCCCCTTCCCCTCTGCCCGCCCCTTCTCCCCCTCGCCCCCTCCTGCAGACCAACTTCACGTCTGGTGCCTTCCTCCTACCGATTTCCCTCAGGTCAGAAGAACTCTGTCATCAATCCCCCACTGAGACTTATTTCCAAAGATCAGCACTGACCCAGAAGTCACTTGGCACCGCACCATCAGAACAGCATGTGCCGGCGCTGCTGAGAGGAGAATCTCACAGAGACCGGATTCAGGATGTCGGGCCGTCTGCTAAGCACTTGTCAGGCTCCCATATTTCAGAGAGAAGTCTTTATGCAGCTGACCTGGTGACTGGAGGATGTATTTATAAAACAACACGCAAGGGCCAGGCTGGTTGACCCCGTCGTAGCACTCTGCATTGCTGAGCAGAAGGGCCTGCGCTGGATTCACGGTCCTCACTGCTCTCACCCAAAGACAGGAGCAGGGCAGGAGATGGCTGCTCAGAGCTTGGAGTTGGGGTTGGGAAAGGGGAAAACAGCCAGTCAGTGTTGAGGATGTGCTGTGGGATGAAGGTCTGTAAGGAGGATGGAGAGAGATGCATGTGGGGTACGCGTGAATTCTGGACCCTGGGAGGGACTTAGGGTCACCCGAGAGGAAGGACCTATATCTTAGGGTTGGTGTGAGGTAGGGACCAGGTAAAAAGGATTCTTCAGCTTGAGAGACCTCACTAGAAGCCCTACAAAGCATGATGTCATCTTTCCTGCCCTGGGACCTTGACTGCTGCTCAGTGGACCACAGGTTGATCACACACCTCCGTCTGACAAAGTCCAAGGAAAAGGGAGAAGGAACAACATTGTCCTGTAAAATATACTTAGGTCCAGGAAGCATCAGGGCAGTACCTATATGAGGGACAATCTGTAAGCATATGCCAAAAGATAGCTTACACTTTGTAAAAGGAAGAAGAATAGTTCTCTATGCTACAACTTTAGTAGGACTTTGCCAAAATATAGATGATGCACAGGGATACCTTGGCATGCAGAAACTAATCCTTTGGCTATCACTTAGCAAGTGATAGCCACACCCAGCTCATCATCTCTCAAGACAACATATGTCCTTGCAAAGGAGGGAGTCTTCTCCACATTAAGTACAATTTGCAAACATCACTCACACAGTCTCTGTGGTCAGAGCCCAAACAAACTGAAACGTTTTTCATCTCAGCCTAAATACATCCCTTGGTGTCTGCCAGCTTTGAAGACATAGAGGCTTCCCAAATTTGGAGCCGCTGAATTGGATCCCACATGCAGATGTTGGACAGCTGATCCCACAAGCAGAGTAGGGCAGATGGGGAAAAGTGCTCTGCTTTGGATACATAGATGCCAACCATAAAGGAAACTCATGACAAAATATGACTGCAATGACTGTGCTATCTGAGGCTGTACCTTTTCACTGCCTACAAGGAATCCATGCCACAGAGCATCAGTGCTGACTTCATCTGTGTCAGCTGGTGTTCCTAGGTAGTCAAGCACCAAACAACAGTCATGTTTATTCAACCGGTTTTGAAGGTGCAGATCTGAAGTCTGAACCACAGCTTTTCACTGTGGTTGGTCAGAATATGACACATGCTATTATGGCCCTGTCTTCTGGGGTGAACGAAACATATTTTCGTGGTGATATTTTCAGTTGTCATGCTCACAGCTTTGAATTTTGCATTTGCTGAATACTGTTAAATCCTCAAGGGCTTAAGCATTCAGAAGAAAAAAGACCACTAATGGGAGATGGAGAAAGAATTAAAAGGAGACACAGCATAATGCATAGCTAAACACAAGCATATACAAACACACAGACAATCAACTCAGTCCTACTTTGAATGGAATCACTCCGGGAAGAACAATTCCTTTCACTCCAGGAAATACTGGGTGAATTTCTCCAGCCCATGTTATGTAGGTCAAAGCAGATTATCACAGTAGTCCTCGGGGCTTTAACATCTATGAATATACCCAGCTGATTGCTGAGCAGGCCTTTGGAGCGCCTCAGTGTAATGTGTGCTGATGCTGTTCAGACACAGAGGATGGGTGCATGCCTGAGTTAAGACACTGCAATTTTTTTCTTATAACTCACAGGTTTCAGTGCTGAGATGCTGTTTTCACATGCCAGCCTTCACTTGCTTTCCCAGCCTTCACTTTGGTTTCTGTGCAGTCTGGGAAAGGGATACAGGACTGTCACTGCAGATCCATGGGACAGCTTTTACTGGCAGCATCCCTTTTTTTGGGATGGCCCGGGTGCTTTTCTGACTCCACATGGGTATTACACCAGTCCTGGTCATACTAGCTGCATGAACTGGCTCACCTCAGGAACTCTTCAGGAGCTGGACTTGATGATCCTTGTGAGTCCCTTCCAACTCTGGATATTCTGTGATTCTATGGTTGTGATAAACACCTCAAGCCTGATGAGTGCTCCGCTGTTGCAGCAGAGAGAGTACAAACATGCAGATAAGGGCAGGGGATGACATTGCCCCTTTTTGTGGCAGCTCGCCATGGGAGCTATTTACTTATATCATCAAAACATGTCCTTTCCTGTCCTGACTTAGGAGCTCTGGTGATTAATATGGGGCTGACTCCAGACACTGCTCCCCTCTAACCCAGCTATGTGCCACAACAGTGACGGCAGGACTGAAGCTGCTTCCTTTCCCAACGTCTCGACAGAGGATGGCTCCAGCAGGAACCAGACCTGGCATCTGTTGCATGTTGCGTTAGGACCCCGGGCTGTGAGCAGTAGCAGCATGGAGCAGACGTGCCTTCTGCTCTGCTGCCTTGTCTGTGGGGAGCAGCAGACGCTGGGGAGAGGGGGAGACAGGCACCACTACAGATTCGTTATCATAAAACACCAGGAGCCTGGAGTCAGAGCACAGGCCAAGTCTTGAGGCGTTTTGATCTGCACTATCCCATCACACTTCCAGCTAATTTCCAGGATCCTCCTCTCCCTCTTCCCCCTCCATATAAGGACTGAGTTATCAAATCCTCAGTATTCATCCCATGATACAGGTAAAACCAACGTTAATTCTTTGCTCTCCCATCTCACAATTTCTATTTCAGCACCTCTTGGTATCTTGGGACACAGCCCTTATACTCTGAGATTAGCCCACAAGTAAATTCTCAGAGGTGGCTGTTTCTACTCTTTCTATGCCCATTGCTTTAAGAAAATATAACAACAAAAAAAAAAAGCCCACATTAATATACAGAGAAAGGCAATTTATACAGAGCATTAGGCATGCAGTATAAATGAGACTACAGGAAGAGCAGAGTGAATGGTGAATGTTTATGGAATAAGTTAACAACTGGGAATGATGTTGCATTTTCCATGCAAGCAGACAGACAGATATAACATGGTCCCAATAGGGAAGAATAAATCCCTGTAGTTTGTGGCCTACTTTCAGCTTCATTAATGGAATAAAGGCCAGGAGGCATGATGTCATGAAATTAGCTTCCTAATTAAACATTGCCTTTGCCTCTCTTCCCCTCCCCTCTCTGGATGAAGTCAGTGGCTTTGCTGGCTCAGACTGTTTGCTATTTGTCAGGGGTTGAAACTCCTTCTGAGCAGCGTGTTTAGGTATCTTTACCAGCATCTCGCAACAGCATGGTCTGGAGCTTGAAGCCCAGAGACTGGCACCCTGGCTTCTCTGCTTAAGACACCCTGAAAGCCAAGGGACTCTACGATTCTCAGACATACCCAAGTCCTGTCAAAGACCTGCTCATGCAACACTGTCCAAGAACCTCTGAAGTCATGTGCTATGTGTAGTGTTTATGGATCCTAATGCAAATTTGCTGGCTGGAACATTGCAATGATAGAGCTCTTGCTCTGAATTTGTTCTTTCATCCCAACTTTTCACATAAAGAAGAGTCAGAACACTTGCCATAACTTTGGACTGTTCAAGGCAAGTGAGTGATGAGCCTGCCTTGCTACACAGCAGGAGATTGGGTCTTTGTTGTCCTGTCCTCTGCTTGTTACTCCATGTCCATCATTGCTGAAAAACCAGCCTGATGGCATGAAGAGGTGGAAACAGATTACAAAATATTTTCCTTCCTTCCTTGCTTCCTTACTTCCTTCCTACAGTCATACACAGCAATGCTGAGGAGTTGAGTCTCTGCCTCATCAAAGGACACCAGAATCAGGTCATACACTACATCTCCTGCTTAAAAGCAGTGAAAAAGTAAATGCAGATGATATTCCACTAAAGAAGGGAAGATTTAGCCTTTTCTGCTTTTGCAATCTGCTAATTGATAAAACCACCTCCATGGTTTGTTCTTCTTGTAAGTGACTCATACACAGAAGAAAAAAATATTTCCCCCAGTATATAACATTATGACTTTCAATGCTAACTCCAGAAAAAGACTAAAATTCAGTTCAAATTCAGATCAAATTGATCACAGGCTTTCAAACTAATCCAAAGTTTGTGGCAGCCTAGTAGTTTCTTGTAATGTAGTATCCTTAGACAAATCTTTAACATAGTTATATCACAAGTAAACCAGACCTCTCCCGAGTTTCTGTGCATCCACCACTGGCCTGAACAAGTTTTTTGCTCTTTTACGAATCTACAATATGGGGAATGCACTGACCTTTCTCCCAGAAAATGCCCATGGCCTTACTTTGTCCACTCAGCTAAAAATGCTGCAAATACAGTATGGCCATGAATAATAGAGAGACCAAAAGTTGATGTTGCCAAGAATGGGTGACTCAGGAAGTGGTTCAGACATATGCATGAGAACATTTAGCCCTGCAATTCATCAAATGTAGATGTGTTGCTCATATTTATCATTTTTATTCCAATACCAAAACAGAATCTACTATATTTATTTAAAAAGTAACAACCTTTGCAGCAAACTAGCTTCTTGAAGATAGGCACACCCCAATGTGAGCCCAAGATCCCACTCTTCTTGCTTTCCTCACTCAGGCTGTGTCATGAGGATACGTCTCTGTGTTATGGCTCATGGTGTGAGGAAGGAACAACCCATGGAGTTTTGGGTGGGACAGTGGGACATATATAGACCCCACAGCACTGGAACCACGCCAGCTTCCAATTTATCACCTATGGGCTCCCTACTTCTCTTTAAATTCCTTGTGTAAAATCCTCCAATGTGAGGATTCAGAAATGAGCGGAACTGCTCTGAAAAAAGGAATATGTTGTTGGAGTGTGGCTGATATTCAGGGACTCAAGCTCCCTTTGGCTGAGCTGTCTACCCACACTTCATGAACCACACTGTTGCTGACAAACTGAGACAAAAAGCAAGAAAGTGAGATGCACCAGGTCAGGAAAGGAAGGGGTAGTGGGTCTGTGTGCCAGTGATACAAAACTTGATCTATAGCCTTAACCCCAGATCAGACATCCTCTCTACCTTGCACCGCTCGTCCCCTCTCCCCCTTTCTGCTCTGCCACACAACTCCCAGTGTGATACTACTACAGGGCATCCCTGTAATGTATGTTAAGTAAGTGTGTGTCTCCGGGTGCGCTTGTCTCCCATCGAGATGGAGCTATTTTCTCTCACTCGGCATCTTTTGTGCAGGTGCGTGCTTTACAAACAGAAAAATCAGCACTCTGCAAAAGTGTTTCTGTTAACATTTATCACCCCTTCCCTTAGTCATCACCACAGCAGCCCTCCCGGGGGAATGGGAATGCTAATTCAAGGGAAGAGGTAATGCTAGACCATTGGGAGCCCTGGACTAGAACGACAATACGAAAGGGAGAAGGAGGAAAAGAGAGACAGGAAGGGAGAAAGAGTCCTAGAGACAGAGGCAGAGAAAGAGTTGAGGTCTCATTCCCTTTTATTGCAGCCCCATGCTTTTTAATTGTTCTGCCTGAGTAAATCCTTCCTCTGTGATCCTGTTGTTAATGAAAAACTCCATTGCGGTCACTCTGATGGCTTTAAGCTTATGCTTGTACAATGGTTTCTTGAATCCCAGAGCTGTTAATATATCTGGAGTGGAGCAGCTGCAGGGCAATCTATTTCTATGATAATGTGTATACAGAGGTTTTATTTTTGTGTGTGTGTGTGTGTGTGTGTTTGTTTTTGTTGTTGTTTTGTTTGTTTGTTTGGTGGGGTTTTTTTGTTGTTGTGTTTTGTTGTTTTTTGTTTGTTTGTTTTTTTGAGGGGTGAGTGGGAAAGGAAGACAAGAGTGATTCCTAAGTGTTATCCCCTTTCCTCTCCTTCACCTCTTATCTTTCTTCTAAATATTTCTAGAGTCTACCCATAGCCCCGGGTCTTACTACACAACTTTAGTTTTGAAAGGCCACTCTTAGGGGCTGAAAATTTATCTGTAAGTGAGGGTATAAGACTCAGTGTTGCCATTGCAAATCATGAATGTACAATGGTTAATCTCTATAAAGAACTAGGCTGGCAAAATGAAAATCCCAAGATATCCCAAAAATGCATTCAAACTTCAGCAAAACCTCTGGTTCTGAATTCCAGGAGTAAAATAATTTCAGCCTCCAAGAATTCCCATAAATACATAGTGATTGAAATTGAAATCTGGAGTTTCACCCTATAAGATTGCAAAATGTTACAATATGAAACCAAATAATTTTGCAGAATCCATCCAAAACTGACAGCACTTGTGTTTGAGCCATCTATCTGTGTTGTGCTACCACACAGAAACCTATTATGTCTAGTAGTTAAATTTAGTGCTTGTTTCCCTTCCGCACAAGTTGATCCAAAATTATGTTCTCTTTTTCCCTCCATCCCTGTTTCTAATGAAAGTTTTGAAAATTAACATGAAACAAGAACCTGAAATCTAACATGTTTCAGCTGCCCCTGAAAAGATAACAAACCTCCGGCTCCATCCCTTATCTTCCCCTTTAAAAAGTCAAATGTATTTTTGATGGGAAAAAAAAAATCACATACGTTAGCTATAGTTTCTAGTACACAATATTCCTATTTTTAGCAAGAAGTGTAGTAGAGTGAGGATTGCCCTACAAAGCTAAGCATGACGTGTAAAAATAATCAGCACACAGAGAAACAGAACTTTGCCGTATTATTTGTAGAGATCCTTTGGATCTCATTTGTATAAGAAAGGAGAGACTCTCTTTGGTTATATGCAGGAAAAGCACATTCAACTTGAAGACACACAATATCTTCTTAAAAGTCTGTTGAAACCAGAGAGCCCTGTGCAGGCAGTGAAGAGGCAGTGAAGATGTCAACTCATCCTCTTTTACTTTCTAATATTGTCCAAACCCAAATAATTCAAACCTTAAACTTTAAGTGTTGGCATCACAATCTCAGTCTTGGTGAAGGGTGTGGTTAAAGCACAGCAAAAAATCAAGGTGTTTCCTTTTTGTTCTTCAGCATACTATAAAATGAATGATTGTTCTAACTTCCCCCCACTCCCCTGTAATTATTTAGAAGATACTGTCACAGAAAGGTCAAATAGCAGAAAACTTGACTCGGTCTTTCATAGATATACATTGGGGTTAAAAAGGGCAATGGCACTTCTGTTATTTACTGAAGAAAGGAGCATTTGCAGAACTTACTCAAAGGCTTTTGGGATGCAAAGCCCCCGCTTTTATTCACTGTTATAGATAACCATGTAGCAATATTTATATTTTTCCCCATGTACTTCTATATGATAAGGCAAATATTCTTCTAGTAAACCCAGTAAAATGAAAAATTCAGTGACTAGATTCCTGCAAGTCTGCATTTTTTTCAATCTAAAGACAACACTGTGTCAGTGAAAGGTCTTGTTTGAGCAGCTGGAGACTTTAAGATTTACATTTTTAGGCAGTGTAAAATAGTTTGCCAATAAGAACAACTCAGAAAGTGAAGGGAAAATTTACTCTGAAGTTTATTCAAATGCTCGACCTCTATTTAACTGCAGCTCAGCTAATGATCCTTAAGAGCGCTCTACCTGTCCGGTTGTTGCAGGTTATACTCTAATAATCATTCCCCATATTGAATTAAGTTGACACTGAATCTGCAATTAAAAAATAAATGTGACAGAGCAAGGAAACAAGAGGAACTTACTCGACAAAAACAACCAGTGATTCATCTGTAATCTCATATATCAGGCATGCTGCCTTCACTGTAGTGAGATGTGCTACTCGGTCAAGCTTCTGCTGACATGTTTTGACAAAATTCCTTTTTCAGGTTGTTTGCTTGATCCTAGAGTGCACAAGATTAGAGCCCTGCTGTTTTATACATTGTATGAGCTCCTAATAAGGAACAGTGTCTGGTCCCTAGAGGACTTAAATTAAAACAGACATGACAGAGCATAGGAACAGCAATAAAAGCAAAGACAAAAGTTGAAGGGCATTGTTATCAGAGACTGCTCAAATGCTACAAGCTTTCAAGGGCCCGTTCTTTTGATTGTCATGCAAAGGACAGTGGAGTCTGATGCAAACACCAGTTCTGGATGAGAGGACAGGACAGCTGGGTTTGCTGCTGTGTGGACATATTCACTCCTGGCCCCAAATGAGCTCATGCATTTGTACATCAGAGTTCCCCTCTGGTGTAGCCATTGCTTGGAAATCACTCTAAAGCTCTGAGGTCACTTTGTTGCTTTTGAAACTGTTTTTAAAAAATGAATGCAGAAGGCTGGGTATGAATTTCTTTAACTGAAACTATGGATGGTGAATGCTGTTGGGTAGGACTGAGCGGCAACTTGCCTTGCAGGCTTCGAGCTTTATTTGTAACTCAGATAGCTTTCTCCCGAGGCCGAGTTTTCTGTTCTCTTACAAAGGTATGGTATTCCCATCTAGAGTCACGACTGGAGACCAAAGAGTTTTGATTTGAAGGACAACACTAAAACAAAAATGCGTCATGGACCCAACTGAGAATAATGTATCAGGCTAGTTTAAGGGCCAAGTCTTGGCATCTTAAACTGGATCTAATGGCTTGTGAAAAATATTTGTTCTGTTTACCTACTCCTGTGTGGGCCTTGAGATGGAATGGTGATGATTCCAGAAAATCTGCAGCTGTGTGCAAGGGGAGGAATCACTAATCCAAGCCCAGGATGGTGATATGCAACCAAAAGAAATGGTTCATTTTCTCCTCCAGAAAAAAAAGGAAAAAAAAAAAAGTTGATTTGATGGGGCGGGGAGGGGGGACACGGTGGGGAAGAAAAAGAAAAAATTTAAAAACAAAAAGGGAGCTGGACCCACACCAACTCAGCCTTTACAAAATCCACACTTGGCCTCAACCTTGCCACAAGACAAAGATGAACAGAGCAACTCCCTCTCCAGAGGGTCCTACCAGCTCATATCACAATAGTAACAGCTGAGCTGCAGATGCTTTGTAGCAGGTAGCCTTTAAGGACCTGGGAAGCCAGCCCACTGCCTTATTGAGCTATTACCTCCTATACAAACATTACATTTACTATCCGCATCCCTACCAGAAGCACTGCAGTTACATCCTGGCTCACCAGGCACAATGGCTGCTGCTCCCCTCTCCATCCTTTTTGATTTTTGTGCTCCTGTGTTTCATTTTCCTTGCTGTCCTCAGGAAAGAGGAAATCTGGGACAATGATGCTTCAAAGCCCACTGCTGTCTACTGTTCAGTGCAAAGCTATAGACGTGTGTTTCCATTTGGCCATTATTGTCTGCTTTAGACGAGCAAAACCAGATTAGCTTTACTTCTACCAGAAACTTTAGACTTTGAGAAAGCAAGAGCACTCCCGCCTTTAGTCTAAAATTACAGCAAATATAACTTTATACACTCATTGCAAAGCTGCACTAAAGCATCATGTTTTTTTAGCTGCTGCAAGGAACACCAAATAATAATGCAGCTTGCAAATTTTAATTTTCAATACAGTAGTTGCTGGCTCAGGCAAAGCAAGCAAAGGGAAGGGGGGCAGAAAGCCCAAAAGGATTCTGGGTATTTTTTTTTCCTTTTACCTCATTAAGCTTTGCTTCCAATTACATTTTAATGATGCTTGATGTCTTCTGTATGCTAGCATTTACTGCAGTCTCTTTAAATTTAATCGTCTTGATAATGGGTTACTCTGACACTGCAAATTAGGGGCTGAAAGAAACCTTTTGCCACATCCAGAAAAAGCTGTATGTCCACTCTACAGCCTGTTGCTACTCAGCAGGAAATAGCAGGCTGGTATTGTAGTGTTCCTTCTGCCTCATGGCTTCCTCCTTTGTAAATGGTGGATTAGGATGAACAAATCACATGTTGGGGGGTAAAAGAAAAAAAGAAAAAAAAATATATTTCTGGAAAGTTGCTTTCTACCAGCATGTTTGAAACCACTTTGGGGTATGGGGCATCATTCTGAGCATAATTTTCTCCAATTTTTGCCATACACATTAGGAGCTCTAATGGTTGGTTTCTTGTTGTAACTGGGAGCTAAAGGGAATTTATGGAATTATTTTTGAAGACAGTCTTACCTTTTTCCAGCACCTCTCATCCTCATACAACATGCATCTAGGTAGTATCAATGCAAGCTGTAAACTCACTGCCTCATGTGGAAAGATGAAGAGAGTAAAATTAGAGGTTCATCACCCACATATTTTCACACTTGCTTGTGCTGTATTTTGGATACTGCGTTTGCTATCAGTCTATATGACTTCCCATCTTCGAAACATCTAATCACCTAGCAACCACTGGGTCAAAACCCTTTCTAGGAGTTGAACATTTTCAGATCCCTTCTTATTCTAGGAGCACAATAAATGGGAAAAAGTCTGCAGGAAAAGAACAGATACAATGAGAAAGAGGGAGAGAGGGAAAAAAACAAGTGCCACAAATCATAATTTTGGTGCTGTAGTGAGATTTAAGTCAAGACCAGGTTCTGCTGAGATCTGGAGTCTCCCCTTTCTTAAAGTTTGAAATACTTATTGAAAAAGCAATTCTGAGCAAAAAGAGTTTCAAAGAAGCTTTATGGATTTGGATCTTAATTCAGAAATTTGGTTACATTTTTGAGCTTCCATTTGGTAATATTTCATTCTGCCAAATTATTACTTCATTAGAAAGTCACAGGACATCCAAACCACATGAGAGCTCTGAGCAGTTGAGTGGAATAGGTTCTTCTTCAGCCACACAGATAAGCGGCAAAACAGCATTTCATTAACCACTCTTGTTTTCCATCAGAAAAATGAACCTGCATCAGCTTGATGCCTACCTTCTGAGCATCAACACAGCACTCATAAATTGCACTGACAATGGTGCCAGTAGATTCAAAAAAGGGAAAAGTAGAGCAAAGATTCCAGTTTCTTTTCAGCTGTTATCTTCCACTGCTAATGGAGCTCAATAGTGGAGTAGACAGGAGTGGTGAAATCATTCCCATTCTCCATCTCACAACAGTGTCTCTTCTGGAAAGAGTGGAATGTCACTGAGATGAGCACATGCTTTTGGTTCAGAAGGTGGCAGGCTGGTGCAAACAATGCAGATCCTTCTCATTATGTTTACAGAAACTAACTAGTTCGCTTAATGGCTGTCCCATTAAAGACAATAATTAAATAGATTGTGGAAGCTGAACTAATCTAGCAGCGTCTATGACAAAGACAAACATTTATGCTTTAAGTCTGATGGATCACTTTTTTTTTTGTTACTCCCTCTTGTCTTCTTTTATTTTTTTTTTCCTGAATGAACTGTTCTAGTATATCAAAGGCCATAATTTCAGTCAGCTCTGAAGGTCACAGTGGAAGGGATTACTCCAGATGTCCCTGTGGCTACACACTGTAAAGGACTAGCTAGTTTATATTTATATTATGGTTCTCAATTTAGAGCTGATTTTTCTAATTGTGAGTTTTATAAACTCTAATGTCTATAAAATGGACTGAATTGCTTACCTTATTTCTCTCAAACTGGGAGAAGGTCTCTGATCTACCATTCTTCCACCCCCCTTGCCCTAATTCCTTGGAGAACCATGAAAGCACAATGTGAATAAAAATATATTCATGAAAGTGTTTGAAATTTCTAAAATTAGTATGAATTTGTCTCTGAAAGTTGGCAATTTTTCAAGTGGCTTCATCCCTTCATCCCTAAACTTTTCTAACATGCAATTTTTACCTCCATTGTCTTCATTCCAACTCATCTCCTTTGTTATGAAATAAATTTAGAAAGTAAAAAAAAAAAAAAAAATCCATCCAAAACTCACAAACCTTCCGATTTTAACCTTATAAATGAACTTGAAAGGAAATAATATCCATTACTGCCAAGATGTTTCTCTTACAAGCAAGCACTACTATTTTGGGGAAGCAGAATGTGCGGAAAGAAAATCCTGGCTGTTCTTCTCAGTCCTAAAATAACCCTTTATATATTTTTTATTTGTTGGGAGGTTTTTTCAAGGGGTTGGTTCTGTTTGTTTTTAAGGATCTGATTTGGGTTAAGAACAGCATAAAAAACCAATCAATAGCTCAAGGAAAATGTCTCACTTCAAACAACGCTCAGCCTAACATGTCTCCATTTGTTCAGCTTCCTCTCCATTTCAGTGCTATTTTAATGGAGTCTCCTCCCTTTTGCTCTAAAATAATCCCCTTACATCTTTAGAATCAATTTCTCAAGTGCCCCAAATGCCATCCTGTTGCTTCTCCAAAACCCTCGGAAATGGACTGGAAACCAGAGAGGGTAAGGCTCGCTCTCCAGAGGTTTCCAGTGCCCACTGATTCAAGTGGGCATTTGCTTTATTGAGGAAGGGTACTCTCCTCAGCACATTCATGTTTCTGCATGAGTGCTACACCAAGAACTTGCACAAGGGCGTAGAATATAAAGTAAAGTAAGTGGAGTGCTGTGCCCAGTTCTGGGCCCCCAACATGAGAAAGACATTGATCTGCTGGAGCGAGCCCAGAGGAAAGTCACGAAGTTGATCAGAAGACTGGAGCACCTTTCCTGTGAACACAGGCTGAGAAAGTTGTGGTTGTCCAGCCTGGAGGAGAGAAAACTCTAGAGAGACATTACATCATCTCTGAGAACCTAAAGAGATTACAAGAGAAGTGGAGAGAGACTTTTCAGAAGCACATGTAGAGCCAGGACAAAGGACAATGGCTTGAAGCTGAAGCAGGATAGATATGAGTTAGATATTAGGGAGAAATTCTTTACTGTGAGGGTGATGATGCATTGGAACAGGTTCCCCAGGAAAGCTGTGGATGCCCCATCTGTGAAAGTGTTCAAGGCCAGGCTGGATGGGGCTTTGAGCAACTTGGTGTAGTAGAATGTGTCTCTGCCCATGGCAGGGTGACTGTAACTAGATGAGCTCTATGGTTCCTTTAAAGACAAACCATTTAATGATTCCATGACTATGTAACACTTCTTTTCTGCTTCCAACCGAAAAGTTACCCCTTGGTTAATTTTTTGGCTTTGGATGAGCATGACTGTAATGAATACAGCCTTCACCTGGTCCAGGATCAACACTGACATAGGCAAGAAAGCTGAATCCATGGAATTTTTGCTTTTACACCAGTTGCAGAATTTGTGCTTACTTGTGTTCTATCTATTGCTATTTTTCAAAAAGCAACTACCTCCTCCTATTCACAAGTGCGGAAGTTAAGGGATTTGCCAAAGCACATTAAATAAATCTGTGGCAAAACTATGACTAAACCTCCATTCTCTGTTTCTGTCATTTTCCTCTGAGCCTTACTAGGTAATAAACTGATCTCCTATCACCTGTTGATCTAGGGCCCACGTTCTCTTAATTATCATCTGGGCTCCTATTACAGTCTAAAATAAATAAATAACTAATGAGGGAAAAGGATTCTTTCTACAGATTCCCACTACCTTGAGTCTCCTTTTCCTCTCTGCCAGCCCATTTATCATTCAGGGAACATAAATAATTGAAAAGAATAGTACATAAAATTAATTGTAGAAAACACAGGCTTTTAAATTCTCATCTGCATTAAAAAATAAAACAGGGATGCTTGAGCACTCCATTTTGTAAAGTCACTTCCAGCAGACTTTCTACATCTGCATAGAATTAGCCGCAAGACTTAGCAGCACCATTCATCCTGTGAAGATGTTCTTATCTGGCACCCATAGATCTATATCATAGGAAAGCATTAATTGAATATTTATTGACGAACACCAGAGAGAGGCGAGAAAGAGAGGCTGACTAGGGATGGAAGAAGACAGAAGGAGGGGGGAGTGAGGTTGGAAAAGTGGGAATAAAAAGCTTATTCAGCTTTTCAGGACATACTGAAATACTGTGTGTTTCAGGACATAGAGGAATACATTTCAGGACAACTGAAATGTTACAGCTTTAAAAAAGGACCTGAAGAGAAAGACTACAATACTTTGTACTATTGCCCTCAGCACATTCAAACAGAATGAATCTGTCCAGCACTCCCAGTTGCCATCACTTCCAAGAGCAACCTCTGCCATCTGCACTCCATGCAAAGAATCAGCAGAGGCAGTGAACAAGCCCACCAGAGGACCAGGCTGAATCCTGAACATTCTGTTCTACCCAGTTTTCCTAAGGAAACAGAGTTTACAGAGCTGTGCTATGTTTATTACCTATCTCCTCGTCCCATTCTTTCTCTGTCAATATTTCTTACAGCAACTGGGCAATTTTAACCAAATTTGACAGAGTGAGAGAAAGAAAATTCTTCAAGACAAAAAAGAAGACGTTACTTTTCGTAGATGTTTATGAGACTAGACAGCTAAGTGAAGGAAAGCTTTGTAAACCTCTTTTGAGAGAAAACTGAAGTATGTTCACCTCTTTATATTAGACACTGGAGAATCTACAAAGAGCATGTAATGAGAGAAAGGAGGGAGACTGGATAACATGGAAAACTGGGCCCCATTCCTTCTGCTGTACAGTGTTATTTACAACATCAGCCCTTGACTGAAATCCAACCATAAATAAAGAGACATAACTGTTGTCTGTCAAAAATACTCTGTGCCCTCTCATTTCTACCTCCTCCACCTGAAGGAGAAGCCTGTGTTGAGAGCAAAGACTTTGCTCTGAAGATTTTATGGTAAATGTTTCTTGTGGACTGCTGTAGATGATGGTCTGATGAAGAGCTGCTGGAACAAAATGCTCCAGGATACTGTGGAAAGAGGAAAAAGTAGAAAGGGAAGTAGAAACTGGGATGAAACAAGAAACAAGGAATAAGGAAGGGATAAGGTGGCAAGGTTAATGTGTGAGTTCTATTTGGGGCAAATAGTTGGCCTTAGGATCAATGAAATCAGTGCTGTCATTGGACCACCTGAACCTGTAGTTTTGTCATAGGCTTAGTATGTGTGGTGTCCAATGTTCTCATCTCTCAGGATTTGAGCACATGTGACTGTTTTTCAAGTAGTTGGAGAGGGATGTTGGGCTGGGGAAGAGCAGCACTGGGATGCTTGAACCCAACCACACATTCTAGAAGGACATTCTTTGTACCAGCCAAAGACAGGTAATTGCAATGCATGATGATATGACATTAAAAAAGGGGAAAATGAAGGCTGAGTACTTGTGGAAATATTCATGGAAATGAGATGTTGCAGTAGGCTCCTGAGAGAAGTGGTGAGGGCTACTTGAGATTTTAAAACCCAACAAAATAAAATACTAGAAAACACACATCACATCGGGAGATGCTGTCATGTTGTCCTCACTTCCCTGTGACTGTCCCAGTGACTTTCTAAGAGTTGGTATAGAAACCTAGCTTCCTTCCTCACCTGTTTTTAGATTTGTGTTGGTTTTTTTTGGTGTTTTTTTTTTTTTTTTGGAAGATCTCCCAAACTTTCTTTCAGAAGACATTGAGATTCTCATCTCACACGCTGCTATTGACAGAAGACCTCAGGTTTGTTTGCACCTTGACTGGGAGTCAGATAATCCTGACAAAAACATTGCAGAGACACGGCAGCTTTGCTCTCGCCAGCAAACTCACTGATGTGTGGCCCAAGGGTGTGTGTGCCACTGTTGTGCTTCTCCTAAATCTTTGTTTTTATAGTGCAGGCATAGCAAGAAGATAGATGATGCCAGCTCCAGCATGGGGGTACGTGCCTACCCCTCTCCTCTCCACAAATCGCTTGGAGTCGTCTCTGCTCATGAGCCTCTGATAAAAGGACGAGTCCCTCTCCATGCTGTTGTCCATGGGTTCACTTTTGCTCAAAACTTCCTAAGGGTTTCTAGGAGAAAAGATGGTCCAGTGGTTAAGGGCTAACCGAAGGCTCAAGAGATGTGGTTTTAATTCCCTCTGTGGTTTCAGGCAAGACACTTAGCCCAACATCCACATAGCAAAATGTCAAAACACTGCATTTCAATGCAGTCAGAGACAAAGTGCTTCATGGTGGAAATGCCAAAGGAAAAAACAAAACCTTTGGGTTTGGAAATTGGGCTTTTATTTTCAAAATGCCTTTGCTGAAAAAAAAAAAAAATAAGAAAAGGAAAAAAATGGGTATAATTAGGAAAAAAATCCAAAACAATAATTGCATAACTTTCCATCTTCTGCCCTGTATGAAGCAAAGCAAGAACAAAGCATTTCAGATTCATCCTGAAAGAGGTTATATCTTTTTCTTTGTTTTACATAAAAATAGTACATTTTGATTCAGCTTAATTTGAAAGTGGGTTTCTTCCAAATCCAAATTGTAATCCTGCCTTGACCAACCAGCACAAAATTCAAGTTCCAACCGGGAAAGTATAAAGAAAACTGATGAGAACAAAGAAAAGAGTTGACAATGAGATAATTTCAATTTGCTTCTCATTTTGCAGTTGTTTTTCTTTTTTCCATAATAAACAAAAGTAAGCCAGGAAGACAAATCTAATAGGGGTGAGAGTCTCTTTGAACATATGTTCTTGACACAGAGATATCTGGAAAAAAAAAAAATAGCCTGGCTATCAGCCAGTTTCTCTGCTTAAGGCTGATGTGACAACTAATTAACTGAAATGGGGAATATATCATTAATGCACCAGTTACGTATGTGTAAGTTGCTCTGTTTATTTTTCTGTTCGTTTTTTCCCCCTCTTTTTCTGACCACCAGACATGAGACATGAGACACTTTAAAAGCCCATTGCTTGGTAAGATTTTGATCGCAACTTTCCTGTGGTGGTGGAAGAACTCTGGGAGGGTATTCAGCATTTCACCCACAAAGCGTATAAAGGAAGAGAGAGCGAAAGACAGAAAGGAGGACAGAAAGAGAGAACTAAGGAATTCAGAGGGATGCATTATTCAGCACGCTTGGAAATAACCCTTTTCACTGGCTCCACTAAGCCCAAATGCCCTGGAGGTTTTCACTATCTATCTTTTTCCAATGCAGCTCAGAAAAAAAGCTCACATCTGTCAAGATCACAGTTTCAAGAGTCCCAATTTATTCAGCTGAATGGGATAAAAGCGCCTGTTGGAAAAAGATTTGAAAGGGGGGTGGGGGAGGGAAACTGTCCAGTTCCTACATCTATCTTTCTAACTCTGTGTGCGCGTGTATAAAACACACTCGTTCAAATATACACACAGGGAAAGCTGCCTGCACTTCTTCCAGCGCAGGACTGTTTGTCTAACTTCACGCAGGGCAGTTCTGCAAATCTCACATCTGTCAAGAGCTGGGCAGATTTACATGCATTGACCTATAGATATGCAGCCTAAGCACATATGGATATGGTACAAGGAGATATAGATATATACAGGAGGCTGGGAGTGTGAGGAGAAGGGAATATAAAGGAAAAGCTTAAAAATCTTGTTGACTTTTTTTAATCTCTGCCCTTCTTGATCTGCTAAATGCTGTCACAAAAACATTTATTAATATGCAAATTCTAAGTAGCAATCTGGAGCCAGTCAGGTTGCGCTAATTTGCACATTAATATCCCTCTTCTGGTTTGCCTTTGCTCTCCAGCGGAGGAGAGGAGACAGAGGAATCTCGTGCTGTATCCTTTTAAAAGACTGCCACGGCGGTGGTCCAAAGTTTCATTTGAAATGCTGATGCACATTTGAAGAGGAGGAATACAAACAGCATCTAACTCAGATGCAGAGAACAGGGCAGAGAGAGAACGAAGCGGGTATGAGAGAAACCACTGCCAGATGCTTTCCCCCCAAATCCCATAATTGCACCATAATTGCAGGCTGCAAAGAAGGCAGCACCATAATGAAATTGGTCTCAGAAACTGGCTTTGGAGTTCTGATTGTTTTCTTCTGTGGACTGATTTGTGTTTTCTATGGCCCGGGTTTTCTTCTGAGTTGGATTTCCCTGTAGTTCACAGATTGATGGGAGGGGGAAGAGTGGGGGGATGGGAAGTGGGGGAAGCGAAGGGAGGGGTAAGGGGAACGCCATGTCTCTAAGGAGGAGAGGAAAGGAGAGAGAGAGAGGGAGAGAGAGAAAGAGACTAATTAAAAAATTAGTTTTCTCTTTAATTTTGGTTGTATAGCATCAGCACGTAGTAGGCTCAAAATATAGAAAGGAAGTTGATTCTTCATGCAGTATTTAGGAATCACTTTGCTACTAGACACAGCTATAAAATACCTACATAAGTCCAAAAGCTATGAAGGATTAAAGGAAGGTCTACCCAGTGCTCCTAACTGCAAAGGTCTCCCTTCAAGAATTGCCTGAGCCTGAATTTGATGCAAGAGTCCTGACACTGTCTAGCAGAATATTTTTGCCTTAGTTTTACATTTTTATTTGAGCGTTTACTTGTCGGAGGATGTAGCAAGGTTGTGCAGCCTGACCATGGGAGAAAGAATGTAAATAAGATGTGAACGTCCAATCATATGTGAAGGCTCGTGGTAAATATAGATAATAGAGCTAAGAATAGTGTTAGTATGTAAGATTCTGGGGGACAGTGTGTGTGTGCAGCTGTGTGAAGAGACAATGTAATATTCTGGATGAAGAGAATAAAGCTGAATTTAGGCCATCATCATCTGGATGCCCAGTTTTATTTACATGGCCGTCCTCCTATTTAATACAACATTTACTTATGGTCAGTGTTGGAGAAGAAGCTGTTGGATGAGGTGGAGTTTTAGTCTAAGTCAGTAAAGCTCTTCTAAGAAAAGCTGGGGTTTTTCTTATGTGACAAAGCCTGTAAATAATCATGAGAGTTCTATACTAGAGTAGTAAGTGTCTGACCTGGTACTTATGGGCACGTTTTTGGAACTTGCTTAGATATGCTCCTATGTGTAGCACATTTCCTCTTGGAGAAGGTGAGGCTGGGGAAAAGAGTCTTGAATTAGTTAATTTACTTCATTAAGGCAGCTGAATGCTTTAGAGTATCAGTGCTGGGGAATGTTTCCTTAAAAAAAAAAATTGTTTTTTCTGAGAAACTGAATCACTAAAGCAATAGACTGGATAGATTCTCTAATGGTCTTTCAGATCTTCCAATCTTATGTCAGACTGGCAGATTAAATCACTGTATTCCTATATGTTCAGTCCTAAAATCAGGAGAAGACTGGTTTTGTGATGTGAACCTAGTCATCCATCCCTAGTATAACTTAAACTGATTGAGATCTCCATACCCTGGATTTATTTCTCTAGAGACTAGGTTGAGACCTTCCGCTTGCTCTTATCATTTGATAACAGGCACTTTTGCTCCTGACTGCCCGAAGTCAAATGTAGTCCAGAGACCCTGAGGTGAAAAGATCCCTTTCAGCCAACTTGATCAATAGCCCAAGTCTGTTTTGGGAAATTGTCAGGCAGATTTGCCAGCGAGGTCACCAAATGTACTTACCCAGACTTTCATTCATGGTGTTGTTTGTAAAACTCATGATATTTTATTCACACACTGCAAAAAACAGGAGTTCTGTTATGGACCGAAGCCATGAAGTCCCTGTTGGTAGAGGTTCTTCAGTTCCCATTAAAAACTGTAATTTTCTGGTAAACTGCTGTAGCATTATATGCCTTTATTTTACACATATGCTTAAAGATACAAATGAGAGGTGAAAAATTGCATCTACTCATCTCATTTATAAGTGCAAGGCAGAGATAATGAGGATGAAAGATGTCTCGCCTAATTTTAGCTATCTTGAACACAAAATATCTAATTTAAACTAGTTGTCTATAGATCTAGCTTAAATAAGGAAAAACATCTCTCTTGGAAGAGATTTGTCCTATTCTGAGACAGTTACCTGCAGTAGGTGTGAGAATGGAGGCACCTTTCTCATCGCTGACTGCGGAAGAACCATAAAATCTAGTTTGAATTGCATACATTATTTTGAGCAGCCTGAAACCCAATGGTATGATCATCCCTCCTTCCAGGAAGTAAAATGCGTGTGATCTTAATTCTACCCTTTTGCTCATGAGGACCTGCACTTGTGCCAACATTCATCCTAGTGCAAAATCAGTGTAAAAATCCAAGCAAAAAAGAAGGATGCTGCTTTCTTTTTCTTAGCACTGTGAAAACAAGCATGGAGAGGAAAGTATAGTATTGACTGTTGCTACTCCAGGGGCCAATGCAGAGATGGTTGGAGAGGGAGATGTCTTTGGTGAAAGCTGGACCTACTGACAACAGTTGCAGACAAGCAGGGGAAGGTGCAAGGTCAACCTGTAGATCACTGGAAACTAAGCACTTCCAATCCATTAATTAATTACACAGCTGGAAAGAGGGGACTGTAAAAAAAGGTGAACACAATGACATTGCTGACAACAGGAGCCCTCTATTTATCAGTCATAATGAGCTTCTTCCGCCCCCCTGCATCCTCCCTCCCCCAGTGCTACAGCTGCACTGATGTGACTGAGCACTTGGGCTCCCCTCTCACTCCCCAGCCAGTCCCCTCCTTGCCAACGTGAAGGTGACTCAGTTATTCATGTCAGTTAGGCCTGGGGTATCTCAGCCTGTACCAGGCTTCTTGGAGAGTAAACACCACCCCACCGATGCAACACATCTGCCTGCTCTTTTCTTGGGATCCTTTGCCCAACAGCTCCTTCTCCTCCCCTCTTGACATCTTGTGCAATAATCCCCTGACTAGAATTGAAGGGCTGGAGACAAAAGTGTCACCACCTGCTTGGAATACTTGAAGCTAATGAAGTGAGCAGACAAGCACGTTGAAAGTAAGAGCTTTTTTTTTTTTTTTTTTACACCTCAAGTGGTACAGAATTAAATCACTTGTTGCAGGAGATGCTGAGGCAACTAACAAAGTTCAGAAAAGTTCTAAAAGACAGATCAAACAAATACACAGGCCAATCAGTACCTACTGAGCTGAATGACTTCAGAACAGGAAGTCTTTATGACATTAATTTCATGTGAAAAATCATTGTCTAGTCTTATATTACGTCCCCACAACTGTTTTTAAAAACAGAGTATCAGGATAGATGGACATGTGATCTCACCTTAATCAGACCCACCCTTAAGATAGCATGCTACAAACCAACACCTCTAGTATTCAAGCCACAATTTAGACCTGGAGCAACACCAGCATTTGTTTAGACCCAAAACTTTGCTTCTGGATTTTCTTAGCAGAATGCTCTACAGTGCCCTGTTTCTGAAGAACTGCCTTACTATACTTAAGGAAACTGAGGCAGAGCTAAATGATGAACAAAGGTAGGAAGACCTGCTTTTTTCAAGGTAGGACTGAGAACACATCACTTTCTGAAAAGTGTAAGCCTGTTAGTTAACACAATCTCTCTCTTCCTGTGCCAACTTCATTAGGTAGTTCAGAGTTCATGTTGGAGAAGAGAAGTGTGTAACAGATCAAAGAAGACCGAATATTTCTAGAAGGGGAGCTGCAAACTCATGAGTGTCACCCCTTATGAAGAGAAGAGTAGAAAGGTGTGAACTTGTCATTTGGTTGAGTGGAGCTGGGGTGCAGATGGTACAGCCTTAATAGTCTCCTCTCATTTGCAAAGGCTAAGAAAAGGAACAATGCCTATTACTGTCTCCTGCTTTACTCCACACTAATGGATGCCTCTGAACTAGCAGAAGTCGTTCCCATTAAATTCCTGCATTATCAGGCCATTACTTGACAGGGCAAAGATTAATCGCAAACTTCTGGGGACCATTTATTCCATTTGCCAATCTATCTCTCCCCGTTACGCTGCTTTGGTTGTGTTGTCAATTTTTCAAGTGCCAAGGAGTTTGGACCGATCCAGTTTTCTGTCCATCCATCTGTCACACACCTGTCAATCTGGTTCGATCTGAATGCGCTGTTTGCTCCGAGAGAGTCAGAGGGGGAGGGGAGGTGGGCGGGATGCTGAATGGTGGGGGAGGCAGAAGGCCTGCGTTTGAAAATAAACAGAAAAAACAGATTAGCAGGCTGCATTAAATAGAGAATGGGGGATCCAGAGAAACCATAGAGGTAAGAGTGAAAATTTAACAACATAAATTTAACATCTCCCCCAGTGCTGCAGGCTGACTTATATTGTTAGGCTGAGAAACTATGAATGGGTTACCTTAAAACACCCATGGATTTATGGTTATAGTTCATTTTATTGTTCTGCTTGGTGGAGGGCAATGTGTGAAATGGATTGAATGGGAGAACAGATCTTTTAAGAAAATAAACTTTTAACTCAGTGGTCTAAGTCATTATTCAACATCTTCAGAGCTTAGCACCAGGAGTGCTCAGGAAATGTAGCAGAGGGAAAGTGAATTGTACAAACACTTGAGAGAGGAGTTAATTACCCATCCTGATTTCCTTTTAATCGGTATGCATTAAGGCAGTGAGTTTGTTCGCTTTTGGTTTGGCTTTGAAGAAGACGACCTTTCCTTTCTAAGCTGTTCTACTTCACCACCAGTGTATTTGTCCCGTGACTAAAAGGTACTCTCACCTCACTGGTGGATATCACAGAAGATCCTGCTGTTCAGCTCAGCTCACAAATTACACCCTGTGCTTTGCCACGCAGTTTGTACAGATTTGTGATTTGGAAATGGTCTTGGTTCTGAATTACAATCAGGGTAAAATCCATCTAGGTTCAAGAGTGACGTGATGGGACACAGTGGCCCAGATCCTTCCATGTAACTTCAAATATTTAACTAAGATACTGAAGCTCAGAGAGCAGCCATCCTGAGCTATCACTGTAGTCAGTGGAGAAAAAATAAGCAATTCAAATATTAAGTGTCTGTACTCCCTCTGGAAATTAACCCCTTTAACAGACTTTTTAACCTTTAACAGACTAGGGCTATTAGGCAACCAGTATAAGTTTCTCAGGTAATTGTCTAAAGCTAGATAGGTTGAGACTAAGCCACAAGTCCATCTGATATTCACCTTTAGCTCAAATTATCCCGATCTCCAGAAAACAGGCCACCCTAGAGTTCAAAGGCTGCTCCATCAGTTTTAATATTGAGGACTCTCTTGGCACACTTTTTCATTCACTCCTCTGTCATATCAAACTTTCTAGGAAGCACGTGGCAATGATTATCCTGCTCCTCCTACCCCGTGATAATTAACCAGACATTGCAAATAGCTTGACTTCATTCCAAATTGGTCTTACTCATGATTTTCTTAGAAGCCTTGTCCCAGAAAACTAGGGACAGCTCCTACAACAGAGAAATCTTTTGTGCATCAGGTATTGGTTTAGGACTGTTTGTTACTATGACAAAAAAGTAAGATCTAAATTTTGCAGAAGCTTCAAGTACTGAACAAACTCTAAGGAAAGATGGCACAAAATTAGAGTTGACACAGGCAGCAATTTTACAACAAGCTCTCATGAATGATGTCTGAAAAAGAAGGTGATGGTAAATTTCTGCCCCTTTACAGAGACACAGTGCAGTGTCTTTCAAAGGTACCAGGGGTGGGGGGACAATGCTTTTTTAAAAGTATTATTTTTTAAGATTTCCTCTTTCTTTATCTGCATGTAAGAGTGTAGAAGACAAATTCTGATTTTTAAAGTTTTTAACAGTAAATGACCTCCAAAGAGTTTATGCATGTGAAGATCACTGTTCAGAAGTAGCACTTAAGCATCTTTACCCCTTCTTTTTTGCCTTTACCCCCTCTTTGAAACTGAAGGTTAAAAATGAGACAAAGTGGAATGATGTTTTCAGACAAGTTTGAAAAATCAGACCTGCCAGCTTTATCCCATTGCTATGGAGTGCCAGCTCCACTTTCATCAGCTCACATTAGAGGTTTCTCACCTTCAGTCCATTCAATCAAGGGAAACCACTGAAGGCAGATGGAATAGGACAGTTGATCTAGCATCTACAGGGTCAGACTGGAACAATCCTTCCAGCGAAGCCTCAGTGGAGATGGAAAATAAAATAAATAAATAAATAAAACATAGTTCCTTTTTCATTCCCACCAATAACACTTCCTCTCACTTTCCATCACTCCTTTACATGAGGTATTGGAGAATGGTGTCTCTATTTCTGCCTTTTTTCATTAGAAAGCTTCTTTGTAAAATGGAGGAAAGTGCAAGGGATCCTGGAATATTTTACACTTGTTAGGAAGCTTGCAATCGTGAATTATTTGTTTGAATCCGTATTGAAGCAACTAGCAGAGTCAACAGGAATATTGAGGTAACCTGTCTGGAGTAAGATGGGAACGTTTCTAATGAAGAGCACCTGAGTTGCCTCTACTCCTGACAATTCACATCACTTTGCACTCTTGTCAAAGCCCCAGGAGGACTGTGGGAGAGAAGACAACTAGATAATCACAGTGTTAAAGGTAAGTCCTTCAGGATGGGGCAAAAACATCTTGAATGTGGATGTCTGGAGAAATGTAGCCTGTTGAGAACACCAGGCTCCAAAGCTGATGATGTCAAACCATTCATCAACAATTATGTGCTCAGGTAAGAAATTTAGGAAAGCAAAAGGTGGGACAGTAACAAAATCTTCTTCAGAAATCCCCCCCCCCCCCGCCCCCCAGCCATACTGTTAGTGTCAAACGAAGGCAAAATCTGTACAGGAGCATCCTGTCAGGTCCTCCTTCTCTGCCTGCAGGCACCATGAAAGATTCTGGAAGAGACTCTATGAACATTCCATTACACCAGGACTACCTGTTTCTTTTCAGCTCTTTCCCTGATTGTAGGTCCTCCCTCTCTTTTACCTTTAAGGGGCTGGGTTTGGTTTTTGTTTGTTTGTCTCCACACGTCCAATGAGTCATTCTTCTGATCCTCCTGATCTCCCCTTACCAGTCACTTCTCCCTTCCATTGAAAACTGACATATTACTCCTCTCAGGTTTCTTTTCAGCATTCACTTCAATTCCAAGCTGATTGCTACCTGCAGACTTCTTTCTCCACTGATGAATCCAAATTTGTTATTATTTTAAGTACTTTTTCAGCAGAAATGACAGAACTTTGAACTTCAAAGCAATGCAATGGTGGAAGCTACACATTTCTCCATGCTGAATAGGGAAAAAGAGTATGAGAAGGCTGTAATATTCATCAACAACTTAGAGCAGGACTGGACTTTGACTCCTTTATCCCAGCATTAGCAAAAATGTAGGATGCAAAAGGCTGCCACACAGCTGAAACAGCAAATGGAGCATTACTATTTTACACACAGGAATAGTTAGGGGCAAAAGGTGTATAGTTCCCTATTCTCATACCACAGCACATTTATATTGTTCTAGTCAGTACAATGCTGAGAGTAAACTTGATTTTTGAGACACTAGATATACCCACAACAAATGTCCTAGTATGTTGCAACACATTATTTGCTTAGATCAGCTAGAAAAAGGGATGCAAACTCAAGCCCTCTGTGTAGCTCTGGCTTTATTTCAACGCCAAGCCAGCGTCATTGAAAACAGAGGTCAACAACTGATTGTGCAGGTGCCAGAGATGGCACAGAGTAAGCCAGAAGACGCAGCTTTTTGAAAGACACATTTGTGAGAGACAGGTGCCTCACACAGAAGCAAGATACTGCTGATCAGCTGCCTGTGTCTTTCACTAGCAGTCTCCTGGCTCCCGTTGGGTTTGTACCTGTACATGTAACCTCTAATTTTGGAAATAAAATGCCTCACACTGAAAAAAAAAAAAAAAAAAAGGAAAAAAAAGGCATCAACATGCCGCTATTTAATGGTTGCTGATTCCATAGTTTAATTCATTATTGAAGTTTCACCTTGCTCTGAAACAATTAGAAGCTCTCATATGATCAGTTACTAAGTCTCAGTTGGGAGGTAACAATTTATGGCTGAGAAGCTGGAGGTGACAACTTCTGAAAGTGCCTTTCAATTGCCTCTCCCCTCAGTTGTGATAAATGTGTATAATGATGTAAGTGCATATTTAGGGAAAAAAAGTTAAGGGAGAGTGATGTTTCCCAAGAATCACAACCAATGGTGCACGCTGATGCGCTGTATAGATGCATGAATGATATGCTATGTTGTAATCTGCACTGTGTACCGCATAAGAAATACCTGTGTGTGTTCTCAGAGAACAGGACTGAGGGGGAAATCTAAATTAACTGCAGTTACCCATTTGAAGAAGTATGATGAGACATAAAGCTGTTTGTAAACTATCACTGCGGGCTTACATGAGATACCAAGAAAGACATCTTATGAAGACCAAAAATCAGTCAGAATGGGGGGAGCAACTAAACTAACAAGTGCCTTAACGTGAACACATGCTGCCCACACCCCTTTAGCCCAGCAGAGAGTTAAACGTGCTTCAGGATGGCATCAATAACCTTGCCCAGCCGTTCTTGTGTGCTGTGCTCCCACTGGAAACATTAGAATAGGTTCCAGCAGGGTGGGGATGAGCAAAGGGGGAGCAGGTTGCCTGTCTTCAGCGATGCGCTGTTTATCCAGCTTAGCCATAAAGCAACGTAAATCAAGCATGTCATCCTACCTAATTGCATGTTCATATAGGACTTAATTGGTAATATTCCTGCAACCCAGCTCCTCAACCTTCATGTTGCATTGAGTTCCCTCTCAGAGACTAATGAGCTTTGTACAACAACAAACATTTAGGTCTGTTGTTCTAATTCATTAACATAATGGGCAATACAATGAGTAGTTATGATAATAAACGCTAATAAGAGGTACTAGCGACACTTATTCCTAGCAATGCCAGGGCTGTATGGTGTGTTTTAGAGTGGCGATGGTCCTTCCAGATCTTCTCTGAGTGACCACCCAGAGTACCAGTTGCAGGTGTGCCAGCTTAACACCTTAATAGTCGCATGCTTGGGAAACAGGGTGGCTTTTATGCTTTAACTTGATTCCTGAAAGTGGTATCTCCTTGACAGGACAGGTTTATTCCTTTCCCCTTTGTTCTTCTGCAAAGAGAAACCTTTAATTTCTACGGTCATACTCAGGTTCTCAGTGGCAGACATCCCATGAGCAAAGAAATATAAGGCTACAAAAATGTATGATTTCTGAAATTTACGGCCAGAACTTTATCGCGATGGAAATATTTTTTTCTAATTGAAGTCTATGCTGCTGTTATGACACTAATTCAATTATTCCTTATATTACATTCATCATAATTTTATCTTCTTGTAAAAGAAAAGTCACTTGTTTCCCTGACATAGGTAGAGTTGACTAAAGAAGAAAGGGGTGAATCTGCCCTCTAATAGCATCCTTTGGCAATTAATCATAAGAGCAGTATTAAAATGAAATCATAGAATAATTTAGGCTGGGAAAGACCCTTAATATCATTGACTCTAACCATTAACAATAAACTAAAAAAGAATTAAACCACGTGGAGTAAATATTAAGTATCCCAAAGGCTTATAACAAAAGATTATGCAAAAACCCACCTGACACGTTATCATCATATTCCTGAGAATCTTTTTGGAACAGTTTCAATCAGAAATATACTGGAGTTTAGAGAAACCTGAAAAACTTTTTGCTGCACTAAATAAGAAAGCCTTTCAAACAAGTCACAAATCACCATCAGAGATTTCTGGATGATGCTGAGAACCTGTGATATGCAGTGCATGGTATAAAAAAATGTCTTGTGCTGGAGGTGCACCATCTTTTACAACTCTGCCATCCCTCATGGACCCTACATATGTCAGGAGTCTGTAAAATGACTCAGATTTTCCACATGTTTCCTGCCATTAAACAGTGTTTCTATACAGGCAATGACTTTAACTATGGTGGGAGTTAATATCTGTAAGGACATGAAATGACCACTCTGTTGACAGTCTCAGATATTTATCTTCTACGCTTGTGACTCATGCGCAGTGCAATTTCACCCATATATTTGGTCATGAAATTCCCTCCTAGAGTAACAAAATGCTGTAGGTACAGTTATTTCTCACATGAAATCACCAATGACTCTCTTGCTATGAACCTCCCTTGGGGGAAACAAACTGAGGAGGTTGGTTTTCTCTCTTGCAAGATTCAGAGAAGACAGGGAAGAGTGTCTCATCTAAGCGATTCAGATTTTAAGCTTAACCTTTAAGCTAGTCATTTAAGGCAACACTCTAATCAATAAAGAGGGATCTGTACCTCCATGAAGAACATTTATTCCTTCCCAAAATTGATGATATCTCAGAAATACCAGTAACTTTTGGTATCTAGCTTTCTCAGACTCTTTAGTAAAAAGAAAACCTAGCTTAGTTCCATAGAAAGATAAGAGAGACACCTAAAGCAGTGCTTTCTCTGAATTTCTCCCTTTCATTCCTCTGTGTATCTTCTAGGAAATAACCTTTTCAGGGCAGAAGACACCCTTTAATGTGGTTTCTACAACATCAAATACACAATTTGCATGAAAACCCTCTAACAGCCACTGTCATCAAACCATGCCATCACAGACGTGGAGACTCATCAGTTTGTGTACCACCCATTCACAAAATGTGCTCATCTTTCTTGGACTGTGATCCACAGCAGCTGAAGAAAAGTCACACTTCCCATGGTATGGATTTTTCCCAACCCTCTGTCAATGTTTTTTACTGACCTGAAGCAGAAGCAAAGCTGTGATTCAAGGAGAGAGCTTGTTTCGATTAATGGGGTATGAAGATGGGGAAAGACATGTTCATTTGTAACCTGGGAATTCTGAGGGGTACCTTTGCCTTGGGATCAATATTGTTGGAGCCACAAGTGTCTCCGCCATGCTGCCCTCCCCTCAACAAAAACACGCAACATTTTTCTTCCTTTCACGTTTCCTTCCTGCTCATCCCAGAAGCTTTTACAAATCTTACCCCTTCCTATCAAAGCAAACTACTAATGGAGTCTGGTCTTGGGGAAAGGAGAGTAGGGAAAGAGGTTTATTGTTTTAGAGAGGAAAATTATTCTCTGCTTTCTCCTATCACAGCCCTTTGTTTTCCACCTGGAAAAAAAATACATCTACTTGAAGGAAATAATAGGAAATAATATTATTTAAAACAAAATAAGAAGATGAGGATAGGACTTGTTGGTAACTTTGAATTCCATCTTTGACAATCTCAGCATCCATTTATCTACAGCTTGACTGTGAAAGATGTATTGGTGGCAGCTCACTTAATGATTTTAGAACTAGTACTGCTGGTGCCCCAAGCCAATTTGCCATTAAACAGCAGTGACTTGGAGCCTTTCCACTGTACATTCTAATTTCTGGAGGGAGAGGAGATGGGAATTGGTTTCTCTGTGTGCAATGAAAAGTTGATTCTCACCAGTAAAGATTAGAAATCTTAACAGATCTGCAGTTTTCTGATGTATATTTTAGAGTCATTTGACATTATTCAGAGTGCAGATCCATGACATACAGAAATGGAAAGCTAAGCCTAGCCAAGAAGTGTTAGCTGCCACAAGAGCTGGTAAGCAATTTTTCTTTATTTCTTTATTTATTTTGGCAAAGTGAACCCTAGAGTTACCCCACAATACTGGTTGCAGCAAGAAATCAATCCTTCTAGACAATCATGTAACAGAGACGTGAATGCAATTTAAACATTCAGATAGGATGTCCCTGCTATAATTGCAAATGAATTGGATTTGGATATATTTTTTACAGATGTTGGTCTGTTGTTAAGGCCTGCTGCTCTTTCCACAGCCTTCCAAAAGAACCCTGACCAAAACACTATCGTTATGTTTCCAGAAAGTAAATGCATTCATTCAGAAATTCTGAAGACCTCTAGATCCTTCAACTGCAACTGAAAATTTTACAAGTGCCTCTTGCCAAATTTACTTAAAACATGGCAGCACAGACCAGTTGGTGTCAGTCCAGGCCTCCTCCATCAGTTCCAGGCATAACAGCAATGCCAAGAGTTCTCCATCACTGCTTTTGTCTGACCCTTTACATAGCACAGGGCACTGAATTTCCCTATTAGCTCTTTATTAACTGCAATGACTTTTTAAGTTGAAATTTGTCTTCCAAAAAACCAGTCTACTCTTTTTGAAGAAACTAATATAAAATACACAACTTGTTTTTTCAACAGGCAATTATATTCTGCTTAAAAAAGAAAAATCCATTTATCTAATTTCAACTCCTGGTCTCTGTTTCTTGCAGTGTTTGTTCCCTTAGATTGAAGAGTCTTTTATTACAGCATATTTTCTTCCTTTTGAGGGCTGGCCACAAGGTCATGAGCCAAGAAGCCAGTGCCTTATGTATCAAGTCACCGTCACAGGGTTGTACACGTGCCTTCAGCTCAGACCTTTTCCTTGGTGTCTGCTGTGTGATAATAGTATGTCTGGCTGGCTGCTGTGTCTCACCAGGGTGGTGGTGACTTCTTCAGTGGCAAAAATATTGTTTGTGATCATGTAATTGTGCTCAACTCCTTCCCCTCTGTCTCTGCTTCCCCTCCCACTCCTCATCTGTTTGTGCATTTGGACATGTTGTTCCCCACTTTTTGCTTTTTAAGCTGGACCTCCCTGCCACCATCTTCTCCTCCTCCTCTTTTCCCTTACTCCATGACTTTTTGCTGCTCCCAAAGCCTGCTTGTCTTGCAACACCACCTCCTCAGCTCCTGCTGGTGGGTCTGGCAGTTCTGTTTCCTTGAGGAGTTAATGTCAATAATGGCAGAAAATCTTATCAGCTTGGAATTTGCAACTTCGTTTTATGCCAGGCAGCTACATTTCAGCATCAGTAGCCAGTGATATAGAGTGCAAGCTCTGTGAGAGAGGGTCTTTACTCTGGTATGCACAGCTATGTCATCTTCTTACTGATGATGACTTCGGGGGGTCCAGTAACACATATAATAAGTAATTTAAGTGATAATCTGTGTAAGTAATTCTGTAGCTGTCTCTTCCTAGCACCTTCCCAGGACCTCTCTGCATGTGATTCCTGTAGCCTTTGGTTTACCAAAATTGTCAGGACCCTCCCTGACCCTCTGTGAACCTGGGTTAATTCAGTTGGTGTCTGCCTCAGTTTCTCATGGGTTGGACAACTGTAATAGTTGATCCTTCAAGGTTCTGAGGACTAAAGTTGTAGTCTTTGCATTCATGGTTTAGGATCCTTCAGTTTAAAGGTTCAGGATAAACAAAGTGTTGTGTTGTTATAGAATCAAGATACTGTGCAACCTCAGTATTTAAATTTCATCTATGTTTCTGACATTAGTGCGTTTTTTTGCATCTTGGAGCATATTTTCAAAGGCTTCAAGGAAAGGTAAAAGGGTGTGACCCCTGAGTTTAACTGGAAGATGGGAAGTCCATCCCTTTTATTCTTTGGGAAAGCTATTAAGTATTACAAAAGGATTTGTAAATCTGATAAAACTTTCTGGCAATAAATGATTGATTCTTCTTTCAGGTCAGAGTAGGAAAAAAAACAACCAACAGTAAGTGTCATAACCCTCTGTGAAAAGAAACAACAGAATTTCAAAAAATTTCTGTCTCTAACGTTTCAACAAGAACACACTAAGAAATTCACTGGTTCCAATCCTAAGGAACAGTTTATTTGGCAGAACACAAACACTGTGTCAGGCATCTTTAGAACCATGACACTCAGTCCTGATCAACTTCTTGCATGTTGTGACTGGGACTCACTCAGATGCCCGGGTAAAAGAATAATTTTTAAAGACAAAGTAGAAATTTCCAAAGACTTATAGTAGGTATAAATAGGATTGTGAAAATCAGGAAGTTCTGTGTGAACTTGAAAGGAAAATCCCTAGACCTATGTTACTCTAACAGATTTTGGCTCTCAGGCTTTATTTGATTTTCAAATCTCTTAAGATCTCCCCGTTCCTTTCTTTTATATATTTTAGCTTATATATTTAGAGAAAATTAACCCTTAAAAATAAATAAGGTTTTGTAACTACATAGAGACTTAAGTTTTGTAATGACTGATGTGGGCTGGAAGCAATTGCTGGAAGCTGGCATTCCTTGTCTAGTTTCTAGGACAATGAGATAGATGCAATTTTTATGTTGCTATTGCAATAATAAGAATTATCTTCATAAATTCATGTTCTGTTCATGATGTCATCCCATCACCTTCATCTAAACTCTTTGGCACAGATCATTCTGTCTTTCTGGTACTGGTCTAATTTAGCATCTAGGAAATATCTGTTACAACTCACATTCAGTTTTAGGAATCACAGATGATAACAATCTGGAAATGGCTGCCGTGGACCAAAAACTCAACATACACTCCCAAAGAAAAGTATGACATCTACATTCAAGTGTAAATGGAGCCTTAATGTTATCATTAAACAGGCAATAAAATTGCCTCTTTAATAAAGGGCATAAAAATTGTCTTTTGGGGAGATATGAACACATATGGGAACTGCTAGAGGATGATGGGGCCATGTCATACTACAAGCTTGATTCTAGTACCAAAGATGGAACAATCCAGCACTTCTTGAAGTTATGCAAGATACCCAAGAAATGTATAAGTTTCTTATCAGCAGTGCTACCCAGTTTCCGCCTACTATCATATATTTTCAATATCTTCCAGAGAAGAAGAACATAAGAACTTTTATCCTCCACCTCTTCTTTCACCAAAACATGATTAATTTTTTTTTGTTTTTTTGTTTGTTTGAGAGGCAGATACTGGAAGGCAAAGGGGCCTGGCATATCATTGAACAATGACAATTACATTAATTTCATCTAGTGCACCATAAAGGTAATGTGCCTAACTGAAACATAAGGATAGGAGAAAGAAAGGAAAAAAGAAACCCTTGTATTATCCTTTCTATTTCTTCCTCCTTTCTTTTTAAGGATAGCCTATCATTAGTCATCATGAAAGCTCTTGGTGACCACTGAAACAGAGGAGGGACCTTTGACACAGCTTGATCAATCCTAATTGAATAGACCAGAGGGACAGAAGCCAAAAGGAGGGGACCCATTCTTTGCATTTGACAGCCTCGTCCTTTTTAGTTTGTCAGCTGTCAGAAAATATTGGGGCACTCTCAGGGTGCATGAGAATGCTTTAAGTTGTCATGCAGTTTTTTGCTACATGAAGGAGATTGTTTTAAGGCTTGAAAGTGTCTGGTCTGCCCTGAATATCTAAGATTCAAACTTTGGGAAGTACCTGCTGGAGTCAGTGAAGGAAATGGGAACTTGGCTCGGTGAGGTCTTGCAATGTTTCCCCAAATTAACAGAAGTTTTTGTTTCTCTTTTCACCTCTTATATCCCAATTCACATTGTTTGTCATTACCCTTATATGATTTACCTTCTTCCTTGCACAGCAGTAGAATATGAGGCAGAAAGGTCTGAGACTTAGTATTTTCTGTGGCACATCCCATTTGAAGATGTTTATGCTTCTGCATTTCCCATGTAAAGCTAATACCTTGAGAGAAAAGCTGAACTCCTAGAAAAGCTGCATAAATGGGAGCAGACATTCATTGTGATTTTTTACTCCTGTAAATGGCAACATTCTTTTGACCTCTCAGAGGCTGCTGTGCATCAGCTCTAGCATAACTATCACTGGACCTGGAAAAAAATACTTCCAGGAATATGGAAGTGGGGGAAGAAAGGGGATAGAAAGTGACTGCTTCAGTCTTCCTGTGCTCCCAATCCCTCCTCCCCCAGCTGTGCTGATGTGATATCACTGCAGCCAAAGAAGAGGTTTTCCATGAGAAATTTCAAGTGGTACATAGGGGAGTAGAGCAAGGAGATCTAGGGGAGGATTAAAAAAGAAGAAAAAGTCTTAGACTAAAGAGCATTAGTCGAGACCTTCACAGTCACAACCAGAACTTTCATACTAAGCTCTGAGGTCCCTTTACTAGCACTGCTTTCCCAACCTCTCCTCTTGCCTTACATTACATGTGGATTTTGGGGATCTTTGCCTCTCTTGTCTATGCTTTGAATCCAAGCGCCAGAACACCAAGGGAATTCCCTGCTCTACATTGTTTGCAGTTCGATGAGGAGCTCAAAATGCTGAAATCTCAGAAACTTCACCCTAACTGGGTTTCCATTCTAGCGGTAAAAGTCAAAGCAATTAAAATTGCTTGGAAGTGCTAACATTTTCTCCTTCAATGTTAGTCAAGGCTCACACAATGGCATCTCATTTCTCCTTTTGTATTTTGACAAGTCAGACAGAAACTTAAGCATGGTCCACACTCTTGTCAGCTCCTGATCACCTCCCTCTCTGCAGTGCTTATACACTGCACTGTTTTTCTGCTGTAAGGACTGTCTCCATCCTGTACTTGGCAAAGAAAATGTGCACAAAGATCACAGTTCATCTAGCCATTAGCTGCATCAAGAAGATACCTTCTTCATAAGTTGTAAGGGAAGTGAAAATGGTCACACTGACACTTATTCTGGGCAAAGTTTGGAATTTTGTACCTATTTCTACAACAAAGGATTTGCTGCAAACTTTTGTTCTCATATGGTTCTTTAAAGGACCCATCTGTAAGCAGTTGATGCACTGTACAACATTAATATAATTAAACCAAAGGAGCAACCACTCTGGCAAAAAGAGGGAAAAGGAACTCTGAAAGGAAGAATGAACAACTTCAGAAAGGTCAAAATGGTCATCAGCACTGTCATACTGCAAAGCTCTTAAGTAGATCCTGTATGACCATAGAGGGAGGTGACAGACATCCACAGGGAATGTCTGAAGCCAGGCTGTGATGGTGAAAGTTCCTGTCATATTCTGGGAAGTGTCTTAGCACTGAAAAGCCAGGTGAACTCAACTGCACTGAAAGAACCATCTGAGCTCTGACAGCTCAAACCAAACTCTGAAGGTAAAGAATTCACAGGAATCTAGTCTCTCATTATTCAGCTTATTCTGAGGGTTATGAATTTCACTGTGTTGCATTGGTTACTCCTGTGACAGCTGAGTAGACTTTGTGTCCAGGAACAGCAAAAACCTGTATTCTTACACTGTATTTTCACTGACAAATGTCTTTCACTGTGGCAGCTTCACAGGATTTTAATTTCTACCTAGAGCAACAGAGGTACTGATGTTGGTCACCAAGTCCCTTTTAGTGTCAGAAAGGGAAGAGGCCATGAGGGAGGTAGGATAAACTATTTTCAAACATGTCTTAGGCTGTAATTTAGAGTACTTGGGTCTCTCCTGAATTTAGTCCTCCAATAAATAAAGAAAAATTATGTGAAACTGAGGTGTCTTTGCCTTGGTGTTTCCAACAGAAACTTTTGATTCTCTAGCTGCCCATGATTCACAAAGATGTGTTGAAAACCAATTTAAGACCCAGCAGAACTAAATGCGGCACCACATTCAGCCAGATGTGGAGATTCATGCCAGTGCTTCTGCCACAGGACAGATGATGAATGGCTGTTGGTGTTTGGGAAGATTCTACAGCCCAGAGCATATTGCCTTGATCTTCAATGTCAGAGAGTAGGTCATCATACTGCTAGAAAAAAATGGGAATGCCTGGTTCTTATACCCCTTCTTTTTACCATAGAAAATAATTTTAATATTGGGAAAAACAGAAGGAAAGTAAAATGTAATGAAGGTGGGTGGCTATGAAGCACTACTAGCATAAGTTGCTGGGGTTGCTGGCAATGTTTCCTTCCAGCTTAAACAGGAAATTCAAAGGTGCAAGACAACCCTGTCTGTAACTAACACGTCTCACACTTTGGCTTCAAGAAGAAAACTCATTTTGCTCAGGATAGAGATACCTGATGGAGAGAGAAGAGAGTAATCTGTGACTGTCACCACTGATGGTCATCGTTAAATGATGAAACAGTTCTTATAAGTACAAACTGATCTGCATGGATTGTTCCCCTGCTGCAGGAACTGGGACTCAAATTCTTAAGGCCTCTCACGCTTAGAAACTTAACTATGTAATATCTGTTGTTTCTACTGAGCTTGACATGAATCAAAGACATGTTGAGATCTTTTCCCATATGATGACATTTTCTTTCTGGTCTGTGACCATATTGGATTTTCTCCCGTCTTCCTTCACACACACATTTCTCAAGTATTTGAGTGCAAGAGTCTTGGCTCATATATAAACATCTCACGGTGCTTTGAAGTCCCTCAGCAAGGAATAAAGTTCCCAGTCTAGATTCTCAAAAAGCACAAGAAAGAGAGAAACTATAGGAATAAAGTTGTGTCCTTCATACATATGGAAATATCGCGGCAGGGGGTTGAGGGCAGGACAGAGAGAGATTTAGAAACTGGAATGAGCTGCCTGGGAAAGACACATACTGAGTGATGGTTAGACAGAGAGGGTCTAAGAAAAGAAGGCACCCAAAACAGTTGCTGTAAGAAGGACACAGGTTACAGGAAAAACAAAAGAAAGAACAAATATCACTCTTTTTTTTTTTTCCCCTTTCTTTTTTTGTTTTTTAATAATTCAGAATAAAGTAGTTGCTATTTCAGCCCTGCTCTCCTTGGACCACCCATATCCTACTACTGTTCTATTCATGTCCAAAGATATGTGCATCACTTACCAGTCGTGTCACACTTTCAAAAATCATACATTAAAAAAAGATGCATTAGAAAGAGAAAAATTATAAAACAGGACTTAGATGTGTGCAGAAATTGTCAGTTTACTGTTGTGGGCAATTTGGATTTCATTGCCATGGATCTTTGATGTTCTAGAAACAACTCTAAGAACTGGGTTGAAAGTGTTGCTTACTTTCATATTCATTGAGCAATTTGGTATTGAAAATTTCATGAAATTGGTGAAGAATTATTGTGGGTTTTTTGTGTGAGGAGAACCTGTGGTAATATTGAAGTTGCCATGCCTCTAAACATCAACCGAGGAGCAGTAAAATTTGGTGTAATTGAGAAACAGTTGCTTGGCTCATTACAAAATCAGATGTGCTTTTTTGCAGAAATTAATGTGAAGACAAGAGGAAAAGAAAAGGGGAAAAAAAAAAAAGACAAGAGAATCACTATATGGCTCATTACAAGTAAATTTGATTCTGTTCAAACAACCCTGACTACAGAGACATTTGAATCAGCAAAATGAGATGCTTAGCAAAGGACTGGTATATCTCAGTCTTGCTGGACTGTCCTAGCTCTTTATCCCTGTAGTAGTAATCAGTTGAAAAGAGTCATTCATATTTCACATCTGCTTATTACAGAGATATTTTTTGTGTTAAGAGTATGAAAGTCCTAGATATGCTATTTCTAAAGCAGAAACAGAATAAGGAATGACATCCTCATTCTACAAAGCCAAAAAAACACCCCGTGAGCAAATTCTTGCATGATATTCTACTGTAGTGAGAAAAGGGACTTCTTGTATATTTTTCGTGGTGCCCCTCCCCCTACATTCTGCATGGCACAAAGCTGGATTTGTTTCCCTGTATTTTTAATGACAAAATCTGTGTTACCTTTTTATTTCACTCATTCAAAAAACCTGGGGAAGACTGAATTGTCGGTTTTCTTCAAATGGAAGCACACTTCTCTCACTGTACTTCAGAGACTAACTGTGCAAGAAAGTCCATGGGAGGAGATTCCTAACCCAGCTATCAAAACCAATACTGACAGGCTATAACTTCTAATCAGAGATTGACCTCGCTCAGAGTGTATAGGACTCTAGGGAGAATCTTAGGAACTACAGACTGGTGAGTCTGACTTCCATCCCTTGAAAGATGACAGAGTCTATAATAAACAATAAAATCATACAGTACATGAATTATATTTTCTGTTGGGCAGCATGGTTCCTGCAAAGGGAAACCCCATCTCAATAACCTGCTGAATTTCTAGCAGGGTGACTGTAAACACATGGATGAAAGGCAAGGAATATTAAAGAGAAGAGACTTTTCAAGAGACAAATCAATAGGGATTGGTCCTGGAAGCAATTTTGTTCAATGTCTTTGTCCATGATCCGTTGAAAAAATAAGCAGAGGAATATCCAATTTGTAGGTATGATAATCACTTTTCTGTTGACAAGGAATGCATAAAAGTGTACAAATGGTTGACAAATAAACTCCAATGTGGATAAACCTAAAGTAATGCAAGTAAGAAAAAAACCCAACCAACCAAACAAACAAACAAAAAAACAACCAAAAAACCCCTAACTAAACAATCACAGATGGTTCACAATCCTGAACATCACACTGGCATTTATAGTTCAGGTAAGAAATTTTGGCTTTATGTGGACAGGTGTTTGAAACCTTTGACTCAATGAGCAGTGTCAGCTGAGAAGAGCCAATGAGATACTGGGCACTATCATGAAGGTGTTAATAATGAGACGGGATACATAATTTTGCCTCTCTCTGAAAGGTGTGGTGCACCCACATCTTGAGCACTGTGTGCTTTTCTGGCTTCCACACCTCAAGACGGACATACTGAAGTTAAGGAAGGTAAAAGTTAAGCAAGTATAATGATCAGGGTGATAGGGTGGCTACCTCCTGAGGGGAAATTGAAAGACTCGGACAATTCGGGAATCTGAGGTGCAATATTGCAGAGATTTACAAAAGGTGAAAGCACAGGGTGAGCTGAATGTGGAAATGGATTTCAACACATCATGCAATAAAAGAAGTGAGGAAACAGTGAAAGTAGCAGTAGATTTGTTTAAACTGCTAAAAGAAAAAGCTTCTTTATGCAGTAAGTTGTGAACCTGTGGAATTTGCTACTGCAGGAGATTGGGTGGAAGGACAATATCAGCTGGTTTATAAACTGACTAGTTGCTCACAGACAGTAGGTCTGTAAAATGGAGACCAACAGGATGAGCTGTGGGAGCATAAAAGGAATAGTTTTCAGACAGTGACTCGTTTTGCTTGCTCTCCTTGAGTAGGATCTCTTACTGCTTCTGCTGAAGACTGAACACTGGGACTGATGAACAATTGGTCTAATTCTATGGACATTTCTCATTTTCCTTATGTATATGTGCTATGTTGATGGTAGACATGATTTTCATGGCCTATTCTATGGCAGGCCCTGCACATGCCAGTCCTGAAATAAAAAAAGCCATGTAAGCAATGGTTGATCAAGAGTTTACTCCAAGCTAAATAGCTATAGTGAAAATTAGGGAATACAAGGCCAGAGTCAGTGCCACGCTAAAGCAACTCGAAAAAGCCTAGAGATGATTTGCACTTGGCCAGCTCCAATTTGTGTGAGTACTAACTGAGATCTACATGGAAAATATTTCATGGTTGTATTTCATTAAAATATGATATCTTCAGGGTCAAAGATTTACAATCTCCTGGGACACTAAACCACATCCCCTGCTCCTGAAAACACGTTGTTATCCAAAGCAGGAGTAAGTTTAAGGGAGTTATTTTTCTGGGACTTTGTAGGAAATCAGTGTGATCCATTCTGGCTGAGGATATATTTTGTGAAACCTTAGCTCATTATTTACCTTCTAGATATTTTATACCCCAGGTGGGCCAGTGGTATGAATATTTCAAAAGGGGCTTTGTTTATCACTCTGAGCATAATATAAGAAAAAAAATGGCCGTTCACAGAGTCAGCTGCTTCTTCTGATCCAAGAGTTTGGGATGACCTGTAGCTGTCATTTTTATAAACCTAGTCAGCAAGGGCATTGGAGTTTAAATGATACTGACTGATGCTGTGGAAATAGGTTGTCCTTTGTGAAGACATTTTATCATAGCTCTCATAATTGGAAGAGTGAGCATATAGATCCAAAGCAGAGATTCACCAGGGAAGTCCTGTCTATGCTGTTAGAAAAATCTTCTTTCTAAATAGAGGGTAACAGTTATGACCTATTTTTGGTACCCAGCACATGACTGGGAATGAGAAATGGGTAAAATTCTGACCTCACCTACCGCTTTGTGAGCCCTGGAAATAGTGAGCCCCATCCTTGTTCCCATGCAGGTGTGGAGAAGGGCCCGAACTGGCTCTGCAGAGCAATGTACCCAGTAAGTTAGGATCTATTACAGTTTTGCACTTACGTGAAAGTCATCCTTGTCGTGATCCCAGTGAAAAACATTTAGCAAACAACAGAATTACACATTTAGCCCTTTTGTTCGTATGCAGTAATTCTACTTCCCTTTTAAATCCAGAAAGTGGACAGTCTCTGCCATCTGTCACTGCTAATGAAAGGCTGAGTGACCCAAGGCACCTATCCCTCAGGTGGAGGCCTCTAAACAGTTGGAATCAGTGGAAATAAGAAATGCTCTGAGCCTGTGCTAGTATAGGGGGACTCTCCATTATACCCTTCTTTTTATGAGGCAAATTCATTATGGGCTGCCCTCAAGGATTTAGACTGGCCACTGTGCTCACTCTGTGCCTTGCATTTTTTCACTTGACGCACCATTGCTATGTCTAAGGAAGGAGAATACCTCCAAGACTCTTGTGGTCCACATTCATGGCACTAGAATTTCTGTATGGAAAAATGTAGGTGGCACTCTGAATTGTATCATCTCTTCCCAGGAAGACAGCAGGGAAAAAAAAAAAAACCCAAACGAAAACCCAAACACAACAAAAAAACCCAAACAAACAAACAAAACCCCCAAACCCACCTTAAACAAACACATTAAAGGGTGTGAATGAAATAATACATTAGCTTCACCATAGGCTGTGTTGCTGACTCTTTTGAGCAAATCGTGCAGGATGGTGCAATTACTGGTAAATAGCACAAGGGAACCTGACTTTCCATGTGATATTCCATATGCAGGCTTTGACTATTTTCTTGGAAGGCTCTGAAATGCAGAGAGTTTAAAAGAAACTTAGGGAATTAACTTGCTTCTGCTCTACACACTTCAGACTGGGAGACAGACCGGACTGTTATGTATGCTGACTGAATATACCACAGTTGCATTAAGAAACTTATTTCAGCTCCAGCATAGCATGTTACTAAATCTATAGTAAAGACAAAGCTTTCTATACACACTACAATGCTCATTAATAGACATACTAATACTTATAGCAGGAGATATTTTTCAACTGGTCACGTTTTGATGCATCCTCTCTCATATTCATTCCTCAGAACCTCAATAATGATCTCTGAGAACTCCTTTAAAACCCACCAGGCATAAAATCATTTGCAACGGAGTTCATCACCAAAAGGTATTCTGTAATAAATAGATAACTTCTGGGTCCCATTTTTGATGTACAGTTTGCGAGATTGCTCTGCATGCAATGATGATAGCATCAGAGCAGAGGATGTCAGGATGTAGGAAAAATTTAGGTTAATACTCCAACCCTTAAGAGATATGGGATATTTTAGGCATGTCTTAGACACATTATAATTTTTGTGAGGATAGTGTTACTCCAGAGTCATTCATTTGTTTGAAGACTTTTAGATTTATTCCAGTGAGATCAAAAAGAAGACAAATTAAACTGACATCCAACAAATAGCCTTCCAAATATGTAAATCAAGAGATATGAATCTGCAGTTATTGATAGGTACAAATTACCAGTAATTGCCCAGACAAGGTAAGAGTTTTGTCTCATTCCACTTACTCTTTCTCAAAATTCAGAGGAAAGAAATTAAATGAATCAAAAAATCTGAAAACACCTAACTGCTCATCAGTCTATTTCATTTATCCTAAGCATTATTACAGCCAAATATTACCAGTGTTATTACTCACTTTGACTTAAAAAAAAAAATTTAAAAAAAGAAGCTAAAACTACTAAATTTATCTGAAAATGAGAAGGAACAGATATCATAAAAAGTATGGTTTTGACTACTTTCCACCTTAGCTGTACAGACTGGTAAATTTTGAACAATTGAGTCAAAGAAGTGTGCAGCTTCTTGAGTGATTTAGACTTATGAGTGAATCAGTTGAGGTTTGGTTATGTGATCAAAAAAGAAAAAAAAAAAAAGAAAAAAGATTCCTTCTTCTTGATTTCAAATATTGCTTTTCCTCCCAAAGGGTGATATACAGGATGCATAGAGGAGTTGAACCATAATAAGAGTCAGAGAGTTACAGCATCTTAAAGCCCTGGAGAAGTCCTCATTTGAATTCTATTCTGAACTTCCTGGCTTAGGCCTCTCTCTACATCCTCCTGCTTTTATTCTCTTTAGTTGTGCACTAACAACTTTAAGGCTCGTGCAGCATGTAAGCTGATTGCTTTGAATATAAATGGGAAGACTATTAAAAGCAGAATTTAGTCTTCTACTCATAAATCATAAAAGGAAGCATAAATTCTGTGTTTTAGTGGAGATTTAAATTCCTAAATGGGTTTTATAGGAGCCACATAAGACCTATTGACAATACCCCTTTATGATAAAAAGTAAATAGAAGTGACAAAGTCAGAATTCAAAATGCCACTGCTTAGCTCCCACTAGCCTTCTGAAGAAGACCAAAAAATGGCTGGAGGAAATCTCAGAGGGAAACAAATGATAACATGAAATTAAATGTGTAATATTCCTTTTTATGCTGTGTGGGGGAAAAAAGCACTCAGAGAATGAGCTGGTACATTTGCATAACAAAGGAAATCAACAACAACAACAAATTGCCATCGTGTTCAAAGCTGATAATTGCACAGATGACAACAAGAAAGCGCCTTTCTTCTCAGCTCTCTAGGGGACAAGCCTTGTCGAGATGAGGAAAAAAGGTGGAAAGTGACCCCACTTGCTTTCATGAAAATTAGCAAGCTCAGAAAATGTCTTTGGTGCAAGGGGGTGGCCAGTGAATGGTGTGAATGCTAATGAACACAACGAGGGCAGAGGCTCAGCCAATGTTCCCATCAGCTCCATCAGACAATCAACAACTGGCAGCAGACTCTTCTTCACACCACCCTCATCCAGCTTTACCAACATTCAACTCACCTTGTCAAGAAAGTCTTTTTGGAGAAGTGACTGTTTAGGGGGTTCTGTTTTTCTTCCTTTTTTTTTTTTTTTTTTTCCTCTCTATTGACGCTTTCTTTCAAAGATACACTGAATTTCAACTCTTCATGCCCTTTGAGATGTGGGACTCTGTTTCTGTACAGACCCAAGTAATGATCCTCAGTTTTCCTGAGCCAGTTATCTGGACATCTCACCTTACTGGGATAAAGGTCAGGGTGTTTGCAATCACTATCTCCTCTGAGGTTCCAACTCCCTAGAAGATTTCTCACTCTGGAGAAGGAGATGGTACTTTGGGCACCTGCAGATCACCAGTTGTCACTGGTTTTGTCAGCATGAAAATATGCATTTGCTTTGTCTGCAAGATGAAACATAATTGGATTTATCCAATGACTTCCTAGAACTACTGTGACTCTTGAAGTCTACTAAAAGTGCTGAATAGTGGTGGTATTTTTTTTTTTAATTATCCACTGGTAGGTTGTCCTTGAATAGAGCTCTAAAACTCTTTGAAAGTATGTGACTGATGCTGAAAGTCCTAGACAGAAAGACAGGCTGTAAGAGATCGGGACCAACCAAAACATCCCTGTTTCACTCATCACTTCTTACTCTTCTCCATCTTTGCATCAATAATGCAGGAGGCAACAAAAATGAACAGTCACAGAGTCTTATTCTAGTCCTTCTTATTTTGGACCATCTCTAGTAGCATAAAAATAGCTCCCTTAGGCAAGTCTATCCTGTCCTTTAACCGTATGAAAAATATTTATAAAATTTAACAGAGTTTCAACCATTTGATTTAAGAAAGAGTCCTTTAAAGTTTGAAGAGTTTACCACAAATAAAATCAATTCTACAGAGATAAATTATTAAACCTAGTGTGTATTCTGAAAGGTAAAATACGTGCATGCATTTTAAAGGCTTTGTTACAGAATTCAACAACAGTTTTAATTTTCTGTCAATAGGATCAATTAAAAAGCAAACAGGTCCTCCTTCCACCCCCCTGAATAACACAGAGAAGAAAACCACAAAATGGCTAAAATCAGTCAGGTATTGTTTTGCTTTTATATCCCCTGGGATTTTTATATTTGGTGTCTGATGTCTAGTTTGCTTTTATTCATTACAGAAAAAGTAGATGGCAGGGAGAGAGACCTTGAACAGACAGATGATTAAGGTACTCACAAGATCCCTGGGTTCAAGCCTCGATAGCAGACAAAACAGAAACTTTTGCCCGAGGCTTTAACATACTATATACCTTAACCTGTCAGTCCTTACAGTTCAAAGAGTTTTATATTGTATAAATAATGAAGCATTTGTAGGGAAAGCGGGTGCAGGAATGAAAACTCCGTCACTGGGGTACTTATTTAGGAAGACTGAGGTCACAGATTCAAATTGTTCTTCAGCAACTGGAGAAAAGAGCAGGTAAAGGCTTTCCTATCACCCAGACAAATATCTCCCCTACCCTTCCCCTCGTAGCAAATAAAAATGAGAGATCTTAATATTACTCTAAACAACTGTTAAAACATGTTGAATCCTCAAAAAATTTCTCGTTGGGTAGAATGCTTTCATTGCAGTCAAATCTAAGGCTCTTAGAAACAAAACTGACCTGCTGTAGAAATAGATGGAAAGGACTAAACACCTATATGGGACTGCTAAGAGATCCTCTAGCTATCTTCAGGCTCCAATGATTTTACTTTTTAAGCACACCTAATCTGAAAGCAACTGAAGGAGGTTGCTGTAAGACAAAAGAAAATTTTACATCTAACTGCTCCTTTTACAAGTCCAGATGTTTGTGACTCAGGACATCAGCCTCGTGCTACAGAGCACAGGCAGCTTTGCTTCTGTCTCTGCATCATCTCCACCCATCAAATGGAAGTGAATATCAGTTTCTCATGGGACGTGGTGAGCAGTCTGAGATATTTGCTGGTTGTACAGCTCTGACAAAGTGAAAATATGAACCCTAATTATCTGAACAGAGCCAGGATGCAAAAGTATGTGTGGGGTTGAACACTGTGTTGTTCATTTACTTTAATTTAGACGAGTTAAAAGAGTTACACTTTTTCTGAAGCTTGTAAAGTAGCTCATCAAGACCTAATCAGGCAAGTGGCTCTATCCTCTGCTGGTTTCCCTGCCTGGCTGATGGAGCTTAAGACCTGTATGAAGCACCAGTTGGCATGGTGCAGGTTCCTTTAGATGTGTCCTTAAAGTTTTAATTCTGACAGGTCTTAGTTGAAGCAACAAGTCTAGGAGTGTGCAGACAGATGAGTGTTTCTTCCTGAGGACAGCAGGTGCACAGACTGGACTGTGAAAACAAGGAGAATGGGACTGTTTTGCATTGATCCTGGCTGAGTGTAGCAATCTCAACCATGGTCAACTCTCTCTAATGGTCTGTGTGAGTTGTACCAAGAGAGAAGCAGCAGTGGACAGGCAGAGGAAATTTTGGAAATATGCTGAAGTGAGAATCTTCAGCCTAAATCCATCACAAAGCTCAGTCAAGTACATACGCAAAGCCAGTCTTGAGATGCTGCCTAGAGGCCCATAAAATGAGTTGCCTATGCTGCTGGTCATCACCAAAAGGTTTATTGTTAATGGTGTTAATTTTCTGTAGTATACTTCAGTTTACTGGTATAACACACAGAGCTCGAAGCTCCTTCCTCAATATTTTAACCCAGCTCCTAAACAGGAACATATAATTTCAGACAATGAAAATAATGAGAACTTTTTGCCAATGGGTTTCTTGCAACTTGATTCTCTAATGTCTAATACAGGAGAACATCAAATAGCTATTTCTTCGCTGGAAGCACTGGTAGTGCCTTTCACCAGTCTACTTGTTTCCAAAATTCATATTAGAACAGAATGTATTTAAGTCTTTTTACCCCCACTGCTTAACATATCTAAAATTATCTGAGTTCAAAAGTTGAAGGACAGACACAGACTGTGATCCCGCCTCTTGAAGCCAGATTTATAGTTTTAGATTAAGTCAGAGCTGCTTAAGAATGTCCATGGCAGTACTATATAATTTCTCCAATGAAACAGGTTGAGAAAATGCAATTATCATGACCAGTCTTCAGCTGAGCTGGTTGGTCTGTGCATTACCAACAACTGAGCCCCTTCCACCATTTGGTCAGACCTTGCTTGTGTGTGTAAGGATGTAGTGCTCTATAAAGTTTGGAAATGTCTGGCAAACATTAAGAAATTTCACTCTCATCAGGGAAGGAATCAGGGTTTAACACCAAATGACAAATAGTGAAATGAAGAAAAAAGGGGAAAACAGGTTACAAGAGCTGTTCAAGGAATGAAGACAGACTGTGGCATAAACCCACCTTTATCTCCCACATATCAGCTTAGTACATTAAACGATACCCTACCTATTAAACACTGGTGATTTGGTGTTTGGTACAATTCTGCAGTACTTGGAGGATTGTATGTAGGGTTTCAAAGGCTTTCCCTTGAACCAAAGTCAGATCTTTCAAGTGATGGTTTACAGCAGGAGCAGGGCTGTTACTTTTCTCTCATTAATTCATCCATAAAATCAAACCATTTCCACTGTTCAAGAAGAACTTAAACTCCTGTCACCTGTCCTCCAGACACAAGCCCAACCCTGTACCATCAGTGGCTCAATTTCTAGTAAAACAGTGAATGCAACCCTCCCAAAACCCGCATCCCTGTTCCTACTTAACACTGGATTTCTCTCCCCTTTATTTATTTCACTTCCTGTGCTCACTGTGCAGTGAACCTCTCCAGGTCCATTCATTCATTTCACCTTGGCAGCATGTCACTATGCAGACAATCTATTGAGGATGAGATGGAAATAATATTACAGTACCAAGCTGATAATACCTGACTTTAATATCTCTTAGCAGCATCTCCATAGTGCTATGTCAGTGAAACAGATCAGACAGTGTAGATCTCTAGTGTAAACCAAAGGGGTATTGGGGGGAATACTTCTGCTATCAAAATTAAACTTCTAATACATCAGCAACAGAAGGTGAAGGGGCAGAAGAACTGCAAGGAACCGATCAGTTACCTTTCAAGTAGTGGCTCTGAGCAGGAAGATAATAAACATCTGTATTTAACTCCAAGCACTTTCCCTCCCTCTCTTTTCTCCCATCTTCTTGTCTTGTCTGCCACCAATAATACACTAGGTTGGTTATATATAGCTCATTTTAGTGACATCATAACCATTCCTTTGGTCATTATCATGTTACTTAAACAGATTTACAGTCAGTGTGTTTGAATAAAAAAAAAATGATGGAGGGGGGATGAGCCATGAGAAAAGATATTCAAGAAATGTGGTTAAGACAGCCCTAAGAAGCTCTGTGAGTGGCTTTGATCTCTAAATCCAGTCAGTAAGCCTGTCTTGTAGGTAAGACACAGGGCAGGGTATTGGGACAACCTGGGTATTTTTCTTGATCATTCCATTTTTTTTTTTTTTTTTTGCTATCTAGCCTTCAAGGACTGTTTAGCTTTTATCACTGTTTCTGCATCTCAAGCTTATAAGTGAGAGAATACCTTCTGTGCTTTAATGGCTAGATGGACCTGTTCATGTTAAACATATTCATTCCTCTGCTTCATTTGCTATGGTCACAGGGGAGAACTTGGTTCAAAAGTTGGCTCTAATAGTTCCAGATTGTGGGTCAGATCTGATCCTGAGTGCCGATATTTCATCTGAGGAAGAGGATGGAGGTGGATAGAGGAATATTTCAAATTCATTAAATATTCTCTGCTGCCTCAGCAAGCAGCTTATCAAGGGAGTCATTAACAGTGTGAAATTTTTAAATGTGTGTTTACAAATGAGTCTATAAAGAAGATGCCTGGAAGAGCTGTTCGGCTCTTCCAGGTGAATTTCAAAGGCCACATCAGATATGGATAAAATGCAGAAAGTGGAAGAGGTCAATTCTGAAACAAATGGACTTCTTCTTAACTCTTCATGTCCTGCTGATGGTGCCTGACTTCCTTCTGCCTCTCTACCACTCCTCAAGCTGCCTTTCTTGTGTTCCTCTTTATATGCTGATTACCACAACTTATCCCTCCTGCTCCTCTTGTTGGCTAGTGTATCACTGCTGCCTATACCTGTGATTGTAAGCTTGAAGTGTGAAATCATAGCCCAAAGTAGAATTAAAACCTGCATCTCTCTTCCTGCAATTTCCTCATACCGATGTCTAGAGGAGCAGTGAGATTGAGATGATCCTGTTTGCTATATTACAAGCCTGGTGAAAAGTGTGAATGAGAGCTGTGTTAAGGCTAAATAACTTACCAGAGAGAAAAAGCCAAAAGAAAGAAAATAAAAAATAAAGTTTTTAATGGGTTTCTGAACTTTCTGAAAGGCTGCAGACACAGCATCCTAGTTTTTGAGATCTGTGCACTGATGAGTTTCCCCCTTTTTCTTTTGCTGTTAAAGTTCCTCATGCAGCCAAAATACAAGTGGTCCCTCGGCACTGATTTATATTATTTTTAGAGATGTGCAGGCAGCAACAGTTTTAAGCCCTCAAAGCCTAATAATATTTTTTCCTTTAAAGAAGAAAGAGAGAGAGAAGTGATCCTCCACAGCAGATCGGAGCAAGAGAAGGTAACTGATAAAAGTTGTGACTGGCAGATTGAGCACCATACCCTAATTAGATGGGAACTTGGCATTTGCAGTGTGACTTCTGCCCTGGTAAAGCTCTTCTCTGACCAGAGTAAGGAATAAATTCAGTCCTTCTTAAAGCCATCATGGTATAAAATCTGTTGAGCTCTGTGAGAAGCCTCAAATATAAATTATTCTAACTTCAAACTCTGAAAATAGCATGTTCTGAAAATATTTAATTTTAAGAGTAAGGTACTGGAATAAGATTGAGGACAAAGATTGGTCTTATTACCAATTCTGTACCAAAATTTCAAGGTTACCGTGGGCAAGATGCATGACTTCAGAGACATTCGTTGAATGGGCATGTTCTTTCGCTTGTCTTGTTTCTTCACCAAAAAAAACCCCCAACATTGGGAAGGGGCATTCTCCTGGCATGCAAGTCCTGATCTCAGGCTCTTCTAAGGCATAAATAGCCAGAAGCAATTCAGTACTGGCATATCTTCATCAGAACACTGGGAGTAGAATCATCGGTACAGATTTAGTCATCTACAGTATTGGCATTTACATCTGAGATAGTCATCTAGGTCACCTTCACAACCTATGAGAAATAGTCAATTCTAGAGAACAATCCATTTAATTCAAATGTAGATGTCAGGAGGATCACTCTCTGGAATTGCCTGTTTCTCTGCACTGACTGTCTATAGAGTTTAGGCAATTAGGTCAGATGTGTATTCATTATACATATTTATCAATGAATCTCAAGTTGTGACACCCTACAGAAGACACCCTCCTCGGAGCACCTAAACTTTCCATGACTGGGTTGTTACTAGCTCTGAAAGGTGGGATCCTAGTGACCTAAACTCCCTTCAGAGCTCAGTTTCTGCCACGATCTAGTAGAGCTCAGAGGGTTAGAGTAGGGATGAGCGCTGATGAAAGAAGGAATAGATTTACAGAGCTTTTTAGGCAAACACTTTTGATGTCTTACATAGCTTGAAGAAAAGCAGTACTCACCCACCTCCAAATGTGAGCAATTCTGTCTGCAAGGGAAGTAATGCACTTTGACTTGTGAAATCTTTTTTTCAAGTGTCAGCAATGGTGAATGGTCTACTAAGGCATCCCTTTCACAAAGTTGGGTAGTAAAAGAAACACCATTTCCTCTACTCGGGAGCCTGATTTCACAAAGCTGGTCAGAACTTTAATTGGATCTGTCCAACAAGCTGAAAGGTTAAGGCTGGGGACAAGGCAGGAAGGAGGACTAAAAGGCACTGAGAAGAAGAATACTTGAGAAGATGAACTGGAAGAAAGAAAAAGTAAAATGAAAGGCAGAGAACATAAAGAAAATGAACAACCCAGCCTGGAAACCACCCCACTGCCACAAAGGAAGCCATTCATTTACATTCGCAAGAAACGCAACAGCAGCTGGAGGTGTCTGGGCACTGCCATTCCACAGATGATGTCAGGCCTGCGGAAGATTTTTCAATTAATCTCTCTTGACCCTGTGCCTTGAACCCTCATTCCTATTTTTAACAACCCCATTCTGTTGAATGACCTTGGGACCTAGTGACCAATAATGCCCATTTAAGTAACTGCGGGGGTGTCGGTAAGTATGCAAGGAGAATTTGCAAAGGGCTCATTATGTAAAGAGTTAGTTACCACAAAGAAGGACTCTCTCTCTCTCTCTCTCATTCTTGCCTGTAGGCTACTAGTTGGGGACCTTAAACAGAGGCTCAGTCACACTAAACACACAAAAAATGCTCTAAAAATGACATTCTACATGGAGATGGCTATAGAACTTGGAGAAAAGAAGAAAGGTCATGTGAACATGTACCAATCAAACCCATCAGCATCAGGAAGAAAACCATCAAAAACTTCATATTCCTTCTTTTCACCAAAATATCAGATAGAAAAGAATCGCAACTAAAACAAGCAAAAGAAGCACCAGATCTTGCTTTACAAGTGCAGTGTGGAAACTAAGCTAGTCCTGTTAATCATTTTGAAAGACTAACTCAGAAAGGATTTGACTTCAAGTTTATGTATGTACATCAAATGTATAGAACAATTCTGTTTGAGTAACAAGAAAATAAATTGTCCTAATCCACTTCGCCTCACTAGTGCTACAGAACACAGTTTTGTACCCACAAGATACATGCTTGAAAACATCCTTGTATAGGTACAGCAATAAGCCTTGGATGCAAACTTAGCTTTTATTCCAGTATGGAAAATATGTGTTATACTCTTCCAAGCATTGTAGTGTTATGAACATGTTCTCATTCCTGTCTTCAGTACATGTGTTTGGCAGGCTGAAAAATAATATGTTTCTCTGTTTTCTTTGGAGAAAAAAAAAAAAAAAAAGGGGGAAATTACCCTCTGCTGGATGGTGACATGATGACAACATGTGAATGAAAACAAAATGTACTGTGATGCTATGTAAGCCTCTCTATACTCCTGTGCTGATGGAATGACAACCATCTTGGCCCTCACCCTAGTTTTCAACCATCTATTCTTTCACAAAATGCTCTGGATCAGAGAGGGGGAATGACAAGAGATAAGGGCAAGGCTTAAGGAAGAATGAATGATAAACCTGGTGGACTGGATTGGATTTAAAGATTCCCACTGCAAGAAAAACGAGAATTTTCTTTGTGGTGTTCCCATTCTTGGGGTTCTGTAGGTAAGAGCTGAAGAACAGGTAAGAGGATTTATAGGAGTTGTTGGTGATGTTGGATTAATGCTATTAATCAGAACGTAAAAACTGTCATCCTGGGTCAGACTAAAGGTCTGCAACAAAATAACCTGTTTCTGACAGTGACCTGTAGCAGATGTTTGGGGAAAGTGTATAAACCCATGGCAATTACAGAGTGATCTTTCCCCTGCCTGTACTCTCGAGTCTGAAATCAGCAGTTTAGAAACTTCCCGGGTTTTCGTTTCTCAAACTTGTAGAAATTTTGCATGTAAAAATTTACAGAATCCACCAGTGAAGTCAGGCACTGCCGATGTGTACTGATGGAAGCCATTCTCCATCTTAGGAATGAAAGAACAGCTTGATAATGTTACTCCAAGCAAGCTTAAGTCCTTGACTAAAACTACCACTGGCATATAGTGAGAGCTTGGGGTGCCATTTGAGCTCCAGGTCTGCCAGATCTTACCAAAATGCAGGAGCCTACCGACATGTATAAACCTAGTCAGTTACATCTGCTGAAGGGCTGGGTACAGGAAGATTTCAAAGTGCTGGAGCAGGAAGATTTCAAAGCTCTCTTCTCTGTGAGTTCATAAATTATGATAAACCTGTTCACCCAGCATCTCTTGAAAAACTCTTCTCCATGTAATGTCCTTGTACCACTCTCGCTGGGTCATCGACTAGCAAGGCGGCCAACACACTCTGCCCCAGTAGCGTTACTGTGGGTAGACAGGGCCTGGCGTTCGGAAGATTTCGGGATGTACGGAAAGAAAGGGACCAACCCCCTCCAATGCCTGATAGCCAATAGTAGCTAGGAGATAACGTAAGCAGACGGAAGTGACAATGTAACTAAACCTTATAAAAGGCTGTGTTCCAAACTAATAAACGCCATTTTACCACCCACCACATTGGTGTCTGTGTGTTAATGGCCCGAGTGACTAGATGTAGTCACCGTACCCTTCCCGGACCAAGTCGTCATGCAACATCTGGTGCCGAAACCCGGGACATGTTCAAGGTCTCTGTGTAGCCTGGAACACTCGCCAGACTCTCCAGGCATCGGGACGGGACCTCGCCTGAGCTCGGGTGAAGGGCGGCCAGACGGCGGGACCAGTCTGACGGGGAGAACACTCCCGGACCAACAAGGACGATGGAATCCCTTGTGAAGGTCGTATCAGAGGTTTATAATCAGTGGGGTATAGAGTGCAAAGCTAAAGATTTTACTCTTGCTGTTACAAGGCTTTTGCAGATCGGGGTCATTGACGAGGTGGTGGATATTCTCCACCCCGAAGTGTGGGATAAATGTACTAACGCGTTGGCTAAGGA
>NW_020955203.1:986863-987900 GCF_003031625.1 Empidonax traillii
GAAAGAGAAAAGGAATGCAGATGTAATTGTAAATGAAAATAAAAATAAATCTGAGCCACAGAAAAAGCTAACCCCTCTCACGGCCTGGAAGGAAATTAGAGCTACCAATGCAGAATGGGCTACGTCGGCTTCACTAGCATTCCCAGTTCAAATGGAGGGAGACAGAAGGAGTTACTCTCCGGTAAATCCGAAAGACATACAGGCGATTACTAAAGCTATAGGAGACAAAGGACTTAATTCTGCCATGGTTTCCACCTTGATAGATGGTGGTTTTGGGGGAGATGACCTGCTTCCATTTGATATAAAGCAAACCTGTAAGATGATTTTTGATGGAGCAGGAATGATTGTTTTTAAACAGGAATGGGAGGATAATTGTGTGAAACAGCTTGCGTCAGTAACTGGTCCAGACCATCCCCTGCATAGTTCTAGCTCGAAACAGTTAATGGGTGTTGACCCTGCTATGATCACCCCACGAGCACAGGCAGAAGGTATGCAACCCCATGAGGTCAGAGCAACCACTAGGGCTGCTAGAGAGGCCATTCGCACGGCCTCAGCAGTCATTGCTAAGCCATCCCCGTGGTCTGCCATCAAACAGGCTGAGAGTGAAACTTTTACACAGTTTGTAGATCGTCTTCAAGCGGTGATTGATTCTTCCTCCCTCCCCCCGGAGGCAAAGGGCCCAGTCCTTGCAGATTGTCTGTGCCAGCAATGTAATTCAGCAACCAAGGACATTCTGCGATCCTTGCCTGCTGCAGCGAGTATTGCAGACATGATTAAGCATGTCACAAAAGAAGAGCATTTTGCCCCAATTCAAGTGGCTGTTCACGCAGCAATAGCTAATGCAATGGTGTGTTTTAAATGTGGCCAGCCAGGACATGTGGCAGTAAACTGCCCCCAGCTCGGGAGTCCGGCAATAATACATTCCTCTCCTCAAATCAAACCCAGAGGGCCGTGTTTTGTATGTGGGAAAGAAGGGCACTTTGCCAAGGATTGTAGACCTAAAAATCAGGGAAACGTGAAGGGGAGGGGGCAATGCA
>NW_020955203.1:989408-989491 GCF_003031625.1 Empidonax traillii
GAGCCTTAAAAACTTTTGACCTCTGTGACCTCTATGACAGTATTTTGCACTTCTTAGATTATAGCCTGCTTTATATGGCATGG
>NW_020955203.1:997316-1008872 GCF_003031625.1 Empidonax traillii
AAAACAACAACAAAAAGAAAGAGCTGAGTTCAAAATTTGGAAGGGAAAGTATCAAACAAAGCGAAACAGCTGTGCTGCAAATAACACTAGTGTTTTTTTGTTTTTCATGAAAAAAGTTCCTTTCAGCAAAACAAAATTAAAAAAAAATAAATGCATTTGTCTGTATTGTTATTCAAGATGACTTCCCAGATTCTCTGAGTACATGGATACCACTCTTCATTTGGGTTTTAAACCACAGCAGTATCTTGCTTGTGGACAATGGCATAAGTAAGAGATCGTGTAGTGCAGGAGTAACCTGAGTCCCGCCTTACAGCTTTACTATCCAGCTGATTTCCCCAGGCGCTGATGCAAACATCTGGGCATTCATGTGCGTGTTGACATTTATTTCTTTATTTTTTTAATGCCACAGGGAATTGAGGATTAGGTTTGTTATTTCCACTAACCAGGCATTAAAATACCTTGAGCCGATCACGCCCTTTCTGAGTTTTGACTGAAAAGCACTAGGCAGAGAGAGGATGACACAGCCCTAGGAAATAGTAAGAGAGATTAATGCAAGCCACAGCGGCAGCACAAACAGCACCCAGATGTAATGCACCGAGTAAACAACTTTTGTTTTCCCTTCCTTTCACATCGTGGTAGATGAGCCACCAGAGGGAGTCCAAGAGATCCCCAAGAACTGCAGGATAAACAGATCAGCTTTTGGCAAAATGAAGGTAATTAAACATTTTCTACCGAGGGCTGCAGAGTTCAAACCAGTGTGAGCTACTTTAGGTCACTGTGAGATCTTCATCGCGGCAAGATTTCTCAGAAAAGCTAAATTGGACTTAATTTACAGTTTAACTTTTCCATGAAAACAAAGGGAATAAAGAAATAAGTTGATATTCTTAGTATTACTGTTGATGATAAAAAGGTATTTCTAATTAAATAATATTATGTGTTTCTAGATCAGTGGAATGAAAAAGAAGGTCAGATGACTGGAATACAAAGGGCAAGTGGTGTCTTATGTGTGTCACTGTGCACTTGCTCGTGCGTATGGAAATATACACAGATATTAAATACAACAACATTGAATGCTGCTCAGTCTCACTACTTGGTAGCGGGGATGAGACGAGTTCTCACACTTCCTTTCAACTTCCAGTTGACTTCAATAACGGAGAAGGAAACCAGCTCTCCCACGGGTCTAGAAAGGGGTGAAGTATGTCACAGCCCGCTGTTTATAGCTGTGACAAATAAACAAGGGGCTTGGGAACATGGCTTTGTGGTGGACTTGGAAGTGCTGTGTTAATGATTGAACTTGATCTTAAAGGTCTTTTCCAACCTAAATGATTCTACAGTTCTATGTCAGGTTAGAGAGACACAACCACTATGGAATTAATTCATTGCCCTCCTTGTAAGGTGGGGCACGGAGTAACACTGCAAGGCCACAATTATTCACATGCCGAAAAAGGAGAGTTGTTCTCTGTGATAGACCTTTTGAGGAAAAAGTAACCACACAAATGTCAGGAAAAACATCTTACTCAGATCCTACTCCTCTCCTTTGGTCTCAGTTGGGACTATCACCTTCATGTCCAAAAGCTGAGCACTGTTCTTCAACACTGAGCTACAAAAATCTCACTCTTACCTTCCTTGTAGAGATTGTTGGCTGAAGAGCCAAAAGGTTCCTTTTTATCCAACCTGTGTTTTGTCCCATAGTAGTGAAATCCTACAAGACTGGTCTGAAAACAGACAGGTTTCTGCAGAATATTGACATTTTCAGCAGGAACTGCATGTTTATGTGGAGGAGGAGGAAGGGATTCATACTATTGCTGGGTAATATGGGGCAGACTGTGTTTTCAATATCATGCTGGTAGTGGTGGCTGAGCTATTCTGTACAAGAAAATATAGTCAAAATAGATGAGGCAAGGGAAAGGTGAAAGAGGAGCTAAGAGATGTAACTATGGCTATAGAGTGAATCGGCGACAGAGAACACCCTCATCCACTACACTACACAGGCTGTTCCTTCACCATATTTGAATTTTTCACCTCTCCCATGGCTGCACTGGATTGAATACGATATTTCTACAGGCCTCCATAGAAAAGTAAAGAGCTGAGATATTAAAAATAAAAAGTGAGATGCTCAGGACAGTGATTTGGGAACACTTTGTTGTGGAAACCAGACTAAAGTTGGAGACGAATGGCTCAAGCAACACCTCCTGGGCCAAAATCCATCCAGAGTCCATGAAAAAAGAAGCCTGACCTCTTCCTCCTACACAAGGAGTGTGAGATAACGTTCCCTGTCAAGCTGTCTGTTCTCTGGATCAGCAGATTAGTTGAAATGATTAGAAGAAAAGAAAGGATATTTTCCACTCAGTTATTTACAAATTGTACCTAATGAATTATTGATCAGGTGAGCAGACCTCTGCACAGCCCTCTAGGAATCTGTCCTTTCCAAGTCACGTTCATGGCCCCCTGGCCCAGTAGGGCCAGTGGAGATGCTTCAGCCCTCACACTAATGGGGTATTTGGCTGCTGAGGCCACTGTTGTTTTTCTATTGCTTTCTCAGTGCAAAATGAATCTCATTAATTTAGCTGAAAAGCAACAGAAATGGGGGGGGGGGGGGGGGGGGGGGGGGGGGGAGGGGGGGGGAAGCCAAAGCCATGCATCTGTAAAGGGTAAAATGTTACAAACACTACTCCAAACCAGAAAAATAATTTCCCCGTTGTCCAAGCAGGTGAAGGATAAACACAAGATTCAAATTCAGGAGATCTGAGCTCCTTTCTTGTCTCTGCCACTGAAACACTGAGCAGGTCACCGGCTGTATTAGCCAATGTAACTACCTGTCAGCAGTGAGAGTGCACAGCCTGTGCAGGTCTCATCCATGGCTCTCTGCACAGTCACTGGGGATGGAACCAAGAGCCACACCAGTCTGGAGTGTAATTTATCCAACTAAACACTGGTATCTGCTCAAGGCCAATGTGAGTCATGCCCTAAAACTCACCATCTGTCTTCCCTACCTCTCCATTATCTATGAAGGGAAATGAGAAATAGAAGCCTACACCGTATGGACCTAAAGGTAGATCAAATGAACACCACCACTGATTAATCCGTGTCCCAGTATTTCTTGGTTTTGTCTATTTTGTCTCTGTGTCTGTGTGTAAACCCTAGGCCTTATTGTCACCTACATGCAGGTTAACACAATACAATTCTATCTGCACCCTTTTCTTTCGGTACTTCTTTGAGAAAGAGATGAACTAAAAACACAGGCATCAGACTATGGACCCTGGATAATAATGTGGGCTTGGATTCCACGGTACACAACACAGTGAGGACCCAGTTTTCATGGTTGTCCCTTATCCTGCACTCTCAGACAGTAACAGCTTGAGCTGTTCCATGCTAGACCTTTCACCAGCACAAGGCAACATCAAGGCGCTGAATTTAATGGCAATACTTTAAATTATATGGTTGAATATCTGTTTCTAATCTAAACAGCAAACATTTATGCTTCATGTAACCTCAGCTTTATTTTTTCAAGGGAAAATAATAACTTTTTATTTATTATTATTGGTTTTTTGCATAGCTGGCAAGAAGGTTAGAGTCAGTCTCTTTCTCTCTCCTCCTCTCTGAGTACCAGCTGTTCTTCATGAGGGGATATATGAGCAGTTTTATACAGTTTTAATATCCACCAGAAATTACATCTCACTGCCTTTAGGGACTGAACCTTTAAAATTCAATTTCAAATAAATATAATTATAAAATAAGGCAGGGAAAAAAAGGGCAAGAGAGGGAAAGAGAGTATCAAAATTCAGTTCCCTGCTTTAAGAGCTTCAGGGCACAGCCAGTGGGGCTGTGTTCTTTAGCAACAGTAAGAAAAATGGCCTGGGGCTCTGAGATTAGCATGTTGATGTTTTGGTCACCTCTCTCTCTCTATGAAGCCAGAGGTAGCAAAATCCCATGCTGCAAAGGAAAGGGAGCAGGAGGTTTGCAGAAGAAGTTTTCATATCTTCCCCAAATCTGACAAAATTGGAGAAATATTGAAAGAGGAGAGAGTGAAAACACAACATGAAACAGCTGAAAGAAAGAAAGGAGGACTGCTGAAGGATCATCTCAGGTTCTTTCCCAAGAAAAGACACCTACCTCCAAATGAAATAGGGTTTCAGAGACCACAGCTGTAATTCTGTCCGGAAAAAAATACCAACCAAACCACAAGCACTAAAAAATCAACCATTCCAAAACCAAATTTGCAGCTTGTTAATTTTCCTCAAAAAAATGACAGGGAGTAGATGGCCTTGTTTTTAAAATGTAAGACGAGTGTAACCGTGTGGACACGTCAGTTCTCAGAGAAGCATTGAGTTTTACTTGAATATGCAGTATTTCTTAACAAGGCATTTTTTTTTAACTGCAGCAGACTTCACATTAACATTAAATTAAGAAAGTCCTTGCTTACAGGTTTAGACAGACCTGACCTGATAGGTGTTTCTTCTGCTTAGGAAGAAGATAAGGAAAACAAAACATTGTTAGCATTTTGCAGCAGTGGTCTGCTATTTATTGCTAGTAATACTTAACACTGTGCTGTAACAACTGTTGGGACCCCAGTCAATGCTATTCCTGAGTACAACAGGCTGTGCAAACAGGAGAAATAGATGCTCAGAAAGTGCTGGTAGATGAGGTTGTGGAGTAGGGCTTTGTTCCCTTGTCCTTCAGATTGCCCTGAATCCAGGGAGCACACACATACAGGGAAAATCGTTTGAAATCTGCTGATGGCCCGGTTACACTTATGGCTCACCAGCCTGGTTGGAAATATGACTGGTTCTATTGAATTGATGAACAAATTCATGTTCGTTGGCACAAATAAATACAAAGGAGTGGCTTAGAAAGAAGAGGAAGTACTCGCACCCTCCACACTGGCAAGAGATGCTCAAGGCACTCAGCAAATTTTCATGTAGGTGCCCAATTCCACGCCTGGCACCCCTCCCCTCTGCCTCACTTCCTGGGAGGGATCTGCTCTGCCCAAAAGGGAACACTAACATTTTAGAAAAGGTGCACAGAGTGTAAGAAGTATGGTCACAGTCTGTTTGGACCATGTGTAGGCTGGGCTCCAGGAGCTTACTTCTTATTTTCTGAACTCAATCTAAGAATGTATGTCCTTTGGAAATCAAGGCAAAGAAGACACTATTGGAAGAAATTTCCCTGTCAGTTCTCAAACTTTAGGCCAGCCAAATGGCACAGTTGTGAAAGACTAAGCACCCCTGAGGATTTCCGAGAGCTCAAAAAAATACCTAAAAAGAGGGATACAAGTGGAATTAGTAAACCAGGAAGTAAAATGAAAAGGCCAAACACTTCTTTGGGTCAGACATCTCATGAAGTTGCTCAGAAGCCCAGGTCTTGCCTGGAGCAGATTCTGTTACAAGTTCTGTTCTGGGACCCAGTGATCCCAGGAAACCTTTTTCCTTTTCTCTAGTAGTTTTGTCAGTCACTGCTGGGACTTCAGTGGAAATCCTTGGAAGTAGATTTCCTCTACAGCCTTTCCACATCACGCTCCAATGACCAACTTTGCTCGGTACAATCTGCCCAACCGCAGCAGGACACAGTCACAAATCAGTCGGCACTTAGGGAGCCCCTTCTCTTTTATCTCACCTTGCTCTCCGTCTGCTCCCTTCCCAGGCCTTGTCCTTTCTTACACAACTTGTGTATCATCAGATAACCAAGTAAATATCATTTCAGAGAGCTGCCCCCTCTTGCCATGCATCTGAATGAGCACCAGGTTTGCAGTTATTTGTTTAGCCACTGAGCTGAACAAATTAGATTAACACAACACATGCAGCGAGGGGAGGAGGACACGAGGAGGGGGGGCCCTTCTGACAGAGGCAGGAAAGATGCTGGGGAAGTGCTGTTGTCATGGCAATTAACCCTGTCTTGGCAATGGTGTCCTTCGTTCCCCCAGAAAATCTGCTAGGTGATTCCCCTTTCTTCTCCTTTCTGTGTGCTGCAGAACTGGGGCAGAGCTGCACAGGATCAAAGCTGTGCTTCAGAGCTCGGGAGGTTGTGACAGTTGCAGTTGTGTGAGGAGAGATGTGTGGGAGAAGCTTCCTTCTGCTAAATTCGGTGACACACTGTTAACAAGACAATACAACAGCAGGGTTGGTTGCTGTTTTCTCTCCCTTTCTCTATTTTTTTACAGCCCAATGAGACCTTTCATTGTATTTCAAATGTGTTTCTTTTAAAGCTGTTGTGAAGATTCCCTCCTACTGCTTCCACTGCTCTTCCTCTTCTTTCACTGAAGCTGATAAGCATCTCACTCTATCGAGTCCTGTTTTATACACGAGACACACAGCATGGGGTTGTGGCAAAACAGCTTGCTCTTCCCCCTTTGAGACGGGCATCTCACAAGAAGTCCACTCTTACACAGCCAACTAGTCACCCTCATCTCTAATTTTAGGGAAACGTGGCATGTTCTTAACCCACAGAGATGGAAAACAGGGCAAAAACTTTTCCAAGACATAATCTCTGTTGGCGTAAATCAGTACGGCTCCTCTGAAGTGAAAAAACTTACTGCCAAGAGGGACCAGATTAAAGCGTGGATACATTGGAAAAGTTGTTATCTATGTTTTATAGATGGCACAGCAGAGTCAGAAGAGGGTGATTCACATGGAATCACTGTCCTGGGAGCAGCCAGAAATCTCCTGCATTGTAAACCAGCAAGTCGGACACAGAACCTCTCTGGTATGACGCAGCAGTGACCACCTTTAAAACATTGCTCTGGATAACCCAGAGACTGGTACATTTTCCACGTGGAAATTACCAAAAAGACCATAGGGAAATCGGATTTGTCAGAAGATAACTTTGCCTGTGTTCTACAAGTTTGACTTGGAGCTGGTATTTTTTTCGACTCTGCCCCTCTCATTGAAAGGTCTGGAAACAGTGACCTCTCACAGTTGGAGACACAGCACTGAATTGTGATTTTCTATTTCTGAGATAAACTCCTCTGCAAAGGGGGGAAAAGTGCACCCAGCATATGAGAACATCTCAGTGATTCCTCTTCCACCACAGAAAAAAAAAAAAACAACAAAAAAACATGCAAGTGCTTAGGTAATTGGAAATGGGATGAATCTAATTGCAAGAAAAGCTTTACTAGATTAATCAATTTAATGTCACCTCTGATAATTCTTGAAGCAATTCCATGTAGATAATCAGGATGTATTGATAATCCAAACTAATCAAGAGGTGTGGAGTGATGGAAAAGCCTTTTTCCTCAGTGTACTATGGTTACAAAAAGACACTTGAAAGACTAAAACAAGAATTTTTTTTCTCTTTTTCTTTTTTCTTTTTTTCTTTTAATGAAATCTGTCTCTACAAAATTTTAGGCTGACAGAAAAGAATTCAAAAACTTTGTTTATCTAAGCAAACTGGCACAGGCCTGTTCTTTTTCAGGATATTCACAGATTCTCTGGTGTTTTCAAGTGGTCTTCAAACTGAAACAGGGACATGCAGCCCCAAGGAATTAACCAGGTTACTGGCACCAATAACGTTAACAGCAAGAATTCTCTGTTTGTCAGTGGAAACTTGCAGAAAAGACTAGTGGGGATGGTGGCAGAAGGCTGAGCTCGGTTGGATAAAACTCATGAGGTTTATCAGTTGGAAACCGTCAAATCTGCCCCTGTGTGATGCAACAATGGCCAGAATGAAGCTCTGGGGTCAGTAAAAAAAAATAATCTTGGAGGAATCTATGAGCTTTTGGACACTGTGACTGAGTAAGTTATGGTTCGTACCAGGTTTAGAAGGGATGATGTGTGTATGAGCAGTGGCAGAAAAAGCAGGGTGAAGGTAACCATTTCTCGGTGCTCTCCTTGCTGCAGGTGTAAAGGACGATGTTAAATGGAATGCCAGAGAATACAAAGCCAAGAGTTAACTAGTTTGTCTGCTGCTTGCAGACTGAGTGGTCCTTAGAGGAACAGGTACACAAAGGGGCTTCCAGCTCCTGAGTGCCAATGCAGAGGGAGGTTCCTGAACCACTATGATTGTATATAGAAAATTATACTCCCTCCTGCCCAGGAAGGTGCTTCATGGCTTATTCTTTGGCCAGAGAAGAGAGCTGACAATGAGAGGAGAGATGCTTATTTTAGGGTTAACATCTCCCTGCTTTTAACATTTAACAGCTGAGATCACTTTACAGATTCCTCAGAGCAGTGGGAAATAGCTGATGTGGACCTTTTGGTGATGGATTTTTTTTATTTAAAAATAATTTCAATTTTTTTGTTTAACTCTTTTCTCTGCTGTCTCATCTCAACATTCAAAGAAACCAGTTTCCTAAAATGGGAAAAAAAAAAATAAACAAACCCATGCTAAATATACTGGATTTCCCAAGATGTAGTTCCTCTCAGCCAAATTCAGCAGACATCCCTGCACTTTTCCATAACCCTGTAGGCTGCCATAATCTGCTGTAGTATAGCAGGAGAGAGAATGCAACTGATGTTTAAGGGAGGCATCTGGAGAGCCAGACTCCTACATTTTGTGTCTGCTTCCATCAACAGCATGGCAGCACCACTTTCATTAAATCTCTTAAGACAGAACTTTCAAGACCAGAGTGTTTAAACTCAGACACTTCTGAAGGTATTCTGAGGTCTGCAATCACCAAACTTAAGGCCTTTGCGTGCCCTTTGAGTGCCAAACCATGAATAAAAGCATTTATGCCATGCCTCTGATATGATCTCTAGGCAGCTCTGTCGTTCCCAGTTCTAAAAAGAGGTTAAAAGTATGAACCCCCAAAAGGCTACTCCTGGGAGTTGAGGCTTGCAAGGGGCTTTGGAGGAAGTGCCAAGAGGTCTGAGAAGTCAACCCTTCCTTTGCACTCTCTGCTCTTGCAGAGAGAACATCCAAAACAAAGTTTTTACAGCCTTTAATTTCTGCTGGATACTCCTCAGCAAATGCTGTTCCAGATGCCAAAGGCCAGCTGCAAAATCCAGAGCAAGAGCTAAAATCAATTTGCAGCCAAAGTAAAAATGTCTGGATATCTGTCCCTGGCTCCTTCGCTTCCTAGCAAAGCCATGAAATGAGCTACTGCCTTTGGTTACATGGTTAATTTCAGAAATGAAAAGACCAGTAGCAATAAGGGCATCTCTGGCTGCATATTGTGGAGCTCGAGAAAGAAGATGCCAGTAGCCTTTGCAATCCAAGCTGCCATATACCCTCTTGGAAGCAATTTTCTTCCAGTTTTTAGAGAAAATATAATAGGGCTACTTCTGTGGAAGAAATTCAATCTTTAAAACATATTCAGGTGACTGAGGAAGGGCTTAGATAAACAATAGTGAATATTGCTGAGGGGCAAAGGAAAGGGACAGAGATTATAAAAACAATGTCAAAATCTGAGGCATCCAGAGAAGGATCTGCAAGATGAAAATATTTCCCATTATGACATAAATAAAGCTGCACTTCTCTGCATCTGGAAAATGGGCATTTTATTTTCTTTTCTCTCTCAGATTTATAACAAAATCAAAAAAAAAAAGGAAACTTTGTTTTCACAGTTGACTAGAACAGTCCAAATTCTCTGACTGTGCTAAATCCAGCAAGAGCAAAGCCTGATCACCAGTGCCACATCTGCCATTTGACAGAGGCTTCTCAGAGACCTCGAACACCAGGAGTTTGCTCTCCTGCTAAGTGAACTGCTACTTTTCATGTTCACTGTTCCTGCCATTCTTCTGTCATTTCAGGCTGAAGAGGGCTGGTCTTATATACTTTAAGGAAGAAGGTGAAAATTTGGGGGATGTTTTGTTGTATCTCCTGGTTATTGGGGTTTTAGTTGTTTTTGTTTGTTTGTGGTGTTTTGTTTTTTTTTTCCCCCCAATTTTGATAAACCAGAGCTTTGTGAACAATAGCAGTAAAACAAGTAATGAGAATATGCCTGGCATCCAGGCATCTAATATTCCTGCAAGGTGAGTTCATCCTTGTGCTGAGCACCATGAGAAGGCCTGTATCTTGAGGACATTCCCCACCAATTAGTTGATGAGCAGGACGTGGCAGGACAGCGATGGGTTTCTGCACTAAGGCTGTAAGTACCCATACTGCTGCTTAGGCAGGAGCAGTAGCACCCTCCATGTCTGGAAAGTGACTACTGTCCAATGCCATTATTTTCCTCTAACAAAAAATAAAATTAAAAAATAAATAATAAATAAATAAACAGTAAATAAATTTAAAGGGTGTGTTTCCCTACATGGTGTCCCAGAACTTGCCTTGGTATTGCCTTTTCATGACTGTTCCTTGATGTCCCTGCAGGAAGTTACACTTCAGTTGGTACTTTGTGCCCCAGCAGGACAGCTTTGGAGACCTGAAATTCTACCTGCCCATCGTAGATACAAACCAAAAGAACAAGAAGCTGCCTGAGTTACTGTATGAAGTTACTCTGTCTAAATAAATCTTGCTCTTTAGTGTACTAAAATCCAAATATGTCTGTGCTGAAGTAGCCCCTTATTTTACAAATGGAAACCAAGAACAAAGATAAAGGAGGGAGTGTGATACAGGAGGACCAGATCTCCCAAATATCTCAGGTATTAAAGTGTACCTTAAGTGCAAATTATTTAAGCCTTAAGGGTGTTTTGGCATTTTCATGGAGAAAAACTCTCAGAACTTGATTTGGAATAGTAAATGCTTAAATTAAGTCAAACACATGGCACTGTGATTCAAACACATGGCACTACAGAGACAAAAGCTCACCCAGCTATGTCCTCCATATTCCTACTGTCCTATCACTAGCAGGAGTACCAATTCATAAGAAGAAACATACAAAAAAATAATTATATATCTCAGCACAGTCTCAGTCATGCATAGTAAATCTGGATATATAGAGAATGGATCCTCTATTATGACTGCTTCTTGGACTGGTGGAGGAAGTACTGCAATTCCTTAAAGGCTAGGCCAGTGAGAAGGGCGGCCCTGGCACTCCACTGTATTTAAAATGCTCGTGTTAGCTCGAATTCTGGAATGAATTACACTGCATATTTTTGGCTGAGGTTAAATTGATCTATAATGATTTGTGTCTCTCTCCTGCCTAGTAACTTTTCATTAGACAAACAGATGTGTTAATAATGCCTTGGTTTGGCTTTAGCTTCTCCTAACCAACCACACTCATGATCTTTGGGATGGTGGATGGCAATGGCTAAGAGACTTATTTCTTTCTGTTGCATGTGGAAACCTTTATCTAACAAAGACTTGGTTACTGTCACATGTTGCCTAAATGGCTGTGAGGAAAAAAGACTCCAAGCCAAATTAGGTAGGAGATAAGATAAGGATACAAAGGTTTAATGAGCCCCCAGGCTTTCTGGAATAACCCCCAGCGCGCGCTCCTGAAATCGAGATGTTCACAGTTTTGTAATGATTTTCGCCCAATCCCCGTCCTGTCACCACCCAGGTTCTGCCCCCGCCACGCCTCTTGGAAATTGGGTCTGGGGGTGTTTTGGGACCCTCTCTTCTTCATCTTCATCTTCCTCGGAGCACGTAGTGTCCTTGGAGGCCTTCCAGAACTCTAGGCCTGAAGGTTGTTGGGTCTATGTCTATATCTTCTTGCTCAGGGTTAGGATGTTCTGCCTT
>NW_020955203.1:1009296-1095997 GCF_003031625.1 Empidonax traillii
TGGGTCTATGTCTATATCTTCTTGCTCAGGGTTAGGATGTTCTGCCTTGAAAAAAGAGACTAAATATGCTAAAGAATTTAGGGAATTGATATGGGAATGAGTAACAAGGGTTTGAGCTGGTGTGTTAAGGGTAAAGGGTAATATTGCTGCTACTCTAAAATCTACTTTTACTACATAACTACTTCTAAGATCTACAAAAATTAAAAAAATCAAAACATCAACACTCCAAGGTATCACACATCAAGCTTCCTTGCACTCATAGTTCACTAACTCCTGTTTTTTCTTACAAGGGGGGCAGTGATTGTGTGGCTCATATTGGGTTATCTCTCCTTTTCCCCACTGAAATAGCAAGCAGTTGCTCCCAGCCCTAAGCAGACTATGTTGGCAGCACTGCAGAAAAAAAGCCTTGTGTGTGAATGGAAGAGCTTAAAATCTTGCATGAGAAAGATATTGCTCCAATCCCTATGACCATCAGCTGCCTGTTTAGAAATGTGATCAGAAATTAAACCAAGTGCAATGTTTTGCCAAAGGACCAGAGACTCAAGGGTCCTGAAGGACTGGCAGAACTGGGCTGTGGTTTACTCCGACATCTAAAGAGTTTCAGATAGCTGTGGATCATGCTCTGCACTGACCATCTTTAGCATGACCATCTTCAGAATGGTCAGTCACATTTGTGCTGCATCAGCACTTGACCAGGTGTCTCACCCATTGTGCATCAACTTTCCACTTCAAACCAAAGTTTTTTCAGTCTTCCCTGTTGAATTTGAAAGATCTTTAGGGAAGTGCTCACGTCCTCCTAGATGTCCGAATAGTGCCTGCTGTACTGGGGCTCTGATTATTGGTATGTGGTCTCCCAACCACCCCTATCACAATTGTGAATCAAGAGCTTGTCAAAAACATACACATACAATGAAAACAAACCGAAATAAGTACTCCTTTTGGGGATGATTTTTACTATATTATGAAATGGTGAACAAAGAAAATAAAATTCCCTGCTGACAGTTCTGAAGTGTTTTGAAGGAAAACACAAAGGGCGGGGAAAGGAAAATGCACCCCTTGTCTCTTGCATTATTAGTTCCTGGAGATACTCCTCCTTTCCTTTTCTTCTGGAGAAGTGGGAGTGGCAAGAGCGAGAGAGAGACAGGGAAAGATACTATCAGGTGAGAGTTTAGCCCCATCAGGATCTCTTTATAATGCTTTCACAGCAAACTCTGTGTTGGCAGCAATAAAAATAATGAAAGTCTTTGTCCCTCTGTTAAAATGACACATCATGTTTTGTAAGTGTATCAGGTATTTTCATTGAAAAATTGTATTTCAGCAAAAGAGAAGCATAAGACATCTCAGCAAGGTTTGAAACACTTCCAAACAGTTTCCTTTTTATGTTTTGTTTTGTTTTGTTTTTTGTTTTTTGTTTAAGGAAATAGAACTGGTAAAAAGTTACCTTGTGGTACATTTTCAATCCTTCTAAGCAATGTTGGTGATGACTTTTTTTTTTTTTTTTTTTTAATTTTTCCTCACTATCACTTTTTGCACAAGCTCCCCCATTCTGTTCCTGAAGTGAGAGTAAAGGCATTGCCTTTGACAGAATGATTCTGGATTGGGATCAGTATTTGCAAGGCTTGAATGTTATTCAACAAATTTTCCACAGCTTTAAATTTCAGGACAACATCTCACCTTGACTAACATTTTTGAGGGTTTTTTTACTCTTCTCTACTCCCCCCTCCCTTTCCCTTTAATACAGTTAATCTGTTCCTGGGTTTTGCTACAATAAACTCTCTAGATTGGTATTATTAATAAAACCCTACCATCCTCCCCCTCGTTCAATTAATCTATGCATCCTTTTTTTGTGTGAAGGTGTCTGATGTCAACTTTGATGATTTAAAGGCCATAAAAAATAAAAATAAAATAATAAAATCACCCAATAAGCTCTTAAAAAATAAGAGGGGGTGAGGAGAAGGAGGCCCTGTGGTACAAAACTATAAAAGGTTAGATTAGACTTTAGCAGAAAAGTCTCTGTGATAATTACTGTTATCTGCTGATCCATAAACTCTTCACACAAACTGCAACAGTAAACCAAAAAACTGACACTTTAATAGCAATGTGCTTTGTAGCGCAGGGACATCTCTCCTCCTCCTTCCCACATCTCTGTGCCTCCCAATGCTTCATTTCCTCACAGCCCTCTGACAGGCGGAGCTGACAACCCGGATTCCCAGCAAGCAGTGAGCAGCTAGAGGTCGGCACTAATTATTGCTAAACTTTTGCAGACTCACAGCATGATCTAGTTGGGAAAGGAGGAGGAGGAGGACAGGGTGAGACAGACCATCATTCTGGTAGTTTGAGATTTTTTTTTTTTTTTTTTTTTTTTTTTTTTTTTTTTTTTTTTTTTTTTTTTTTTTTTTTTTTTTTTTTTTTTTTTTTTTTTTTTTGAGGGGAGAAGGAAATAAGAGGATGCTTAGAAATCTTGGGGGAAAAGATCTCAGTGTGTCCAAAGTGCAAGTCCCAGCAAGGTCCACCGTTCCCTGCTGACCCTCAGCTGGCATCAAGTGGCCTCCCAGCCCCACCCATTAGAGCTGGTTTCCATCACCAGATGTGCTCCAGTCCTCAGCATCTGTGGCGCAGCACTTCCATGGTTCACAGCAAGAAGAGATCTGTCCACCACACAGATGGAGAGGGAGAGATCCAGAAGCATCAGGAAATCTTTCTGGACTTGGCTTCGTTGACACCAAATAAAGAGCAGATTTATCAATGCCAACTTAAGGATGCAGCTCTGGACAGGAAAATTGAATGCTCTGTTTCTCATGTTTGAAAATTGTTTTATGAGTGGCAACTTTGTACGGCTCCTGTAGCTTCATACAATGTCAGCCTCTCACAGATACCAAGGTGGGAATCAGATAAAGTGGAGGAACATTAGAGCTAAGAAAGGGCAAACTATAAAGAGAGGACTGGAGTCAGTGAATTGCCCTACACATAGACATGAAAAAGGTACTCTGAAGGTAATGATTCTATAAAACAATTAAGAGGAAATTGCAAATTTGAATTATAATGGAAGACGTCAGCTAGCATAAATCACTAAGGGCAAAAGACCTCCGCTTCCTTCCACTGGCTCCATCTTTGTCTCATTTCTCAACTCGTTAGAATTTAACAGGAAACTACCAGCCATCTCTAAATATTTTGAGCCACATCATAAAATTCAAAGGAGATTCACACCCAGTTTCTCATGTCCTATAAGAATAGTGAAAACTCCCCCTGAAAATCTTTTACTTTCTATTTTATAGCATGAGGCTTATTGACTCATTTTCTATAGAAAACTTAAAATTTGATAACATCCTACTCAGTTCAAGGGGAATATATTCTGAACAACAACTTCTGCAACACTTTTATTTAAAATAATGTTATATGACCCAAAAACCCTAACTAACCAGTAAATTTGCAAGCCAGTAACAACTGGGACAAAACCAGCTCAAGAACTTGGAACAAGAGGTGAATATAAAGTTGGCCTAACAAAATTAATTAAAAATCGTCACAAATAATTTTCTCCCATTTCTTCTAGATTCAGAGACTTTAAGAATACAAGGAGGCATTGTGAGTTTTAGTCTGACCTCATATACAAAATATTTTCTTAGAGTCTTACACAATAGTTTCTGCATCATGTTCCTCTATTTTGTCTAGCATGTGTCACATCTTACAACACGTTCCAGTTTTCATGTGAATGTCCCCTACTGATGGAAGACCCAGATAGACTGCCCAACAGCCTCCCCTTTTGCATATTTTTTCACATCCTTTTAATTTTTTTTTCCCATTTAATCACAACCTGCAGATCCAGGATCATGTTACGTAAATTGAATTGGTACCTAAATCTATATATTTTTTTTAATGTGGTAGTGATATTCAGGCAAATAAACAAATATTCTCAAAATCTGAAGAAACAGGTGTCTGGAAACAAATTCCTGAGATCAGAAAGCACAGTCCTCATTCTTCCAAGAAGCCATTATCCTGATCAGCAGTCTTTCTGTGAAAATCCTGCATAAAATATATACGCATATATAACCAGTTTGAGGGAGAGTCTCAGTATACTAAAAGGAGAATGAATATGAAGCAGACAAAAGATTTTTATTTATTTTTTAACTACACTGCATAATTACCCTGTGCAACAAATTGCCACAAGGTTCCACGAAAGTCAAGACCTTACCATAATTCCAAATAGGATTAGACATTTATATGCATAATGAGAACATCCACAGTTGCACTGTCTTGAATAAGAAATGCTAGGGAAATAACCCTCTTGCTTCTAGGCATAAGTCAGCCACATGGGAACAAAGTTGAGAAGAAACTCAGATTATTCTGTACTTACCCCTTATGTGGATTTTAGTGCTTGTCCTATAACACCCAGAGCAGAGGTAGAAACAGATACTTGGTTCAAGCAAGCACTTCTAACAAGATTTAGTTACAGAAGAATAATTTTCAAGTAACTGGTGAACACACAAGGTACCCTCCTCCCTTGGATTAATCTTTTTTTGCTTACATAGCTGTCTTGAGTATAACAGATATCCATACTGTCTAGAGATGTAGGAGAGATGTGCACACATCTATAGGATTGAATTGAATACGATCTTAGAAAAATCTTTAGGATGTATCGAAACAATCACAGCTATCTATCTGTGGGATCAAAACATTATCAAATGGATTATATGCCCTCTCAGAGTTATTTCTATAAAATCCTGATGATTTCATTCCTATTGAGTCTTGTAGGGCTTTGCTATGAGAAACTGATTTGTTGAGAGTACTGTGGGATTGGTCTCATTACACCTGTGGTAAGCAAAGGGTATGTTTTCATCAATGGCTGATAATTCAATTAAAAGACCATTCTGAAAAATTAAAGCATGCATAGATTTGAAGGCTGCAATATGCTGACAACCATCTAAGACTTGGCACTGGGCTTCCTTGCTGATTCAATCAGCTTCTGGACTTATGAGCCCACTTCTGCTTCTGTTAATGAGATGAACCCTCCACTGCAATCAAGCAAGATTTATGTTTCAGTCACAGAGATCCTGGGTTACATACCAGTAGACTACAGGACTACTGACAAATACGTGTCCTTTGTAAGGGACAACAGCCCACATCTATCCCGCTGTCCTATGTGCTTCTCTCTGTTATGTCGGGCAGAGAGGCTCAGGTGGAAGAGTCTCCAGCAGTGTCTTTTCTATCCTTCCTGAATGTCGTGCTAGTCTGGCATACATTCCTGTCTTTTCTTCTTCAGCCTTCTAAAGGTTGTGTGGATTTAGATTGGGTACGTGTCTTCCCTAGGCTCGGTTTGCATCATAAGTAAGTGAGCTATCACAGACAAAGCGAGAGAAAGCAACACAGAGCAATTTGCCATTCGACCAGTTCAGTTTTGTGCAGACCCCAAGACTGCATTTAAAAACTCTCATTATCAGTGTGCTGCGTGATTGTTTCTAAATTGTGAGGCTGTAACGAAACCAACCTTTAAAATCACCCTCTCTTGCCCAGCTGGTACCCTGCAATGCACACAAGCCCTGAACGCAGCAGTCAAATCTCTCTTTGCCCTTGCTGTGAGCTTTCCATCACGCTAAAGTCTCATTAGTCTAGACTGAGACACACACAAGAGCACCCAGCAACCAGCAGATCCTGCTCAGAGATGAAGCAAAACAACACTGGGGGGGGTGGGGGAGGAGGTTGCTGGTGGGAACAGTGAGGGGTTAAAAATATCTCAGAACCTCAGTCTCTCTCCCGGGCAACTTTCAATCCCATTTATTTATTTATTAATTAAAATCATTTAAGACACAGAAACAATCTCTGGAGACATGGAGTCTCATTTAGACTTTTTGTTTAGATTTGCTTTTTCAGTTGGTTTTCTTTTCTTTTCTTTTCTTTTTTTTTTTTTTTTTTTTTTTTTTTTTTTTTTTTTTTTTTTTTTTTTTTTTTTTTTTTTTTTTTTTTTTTTTTTTTTTTTTTTTTTTTTTTTTTTTTTTTTTTTTTTTTTTTTTTTTTTTTTTTTTTTTTTTTTTTTTTTTTTTTTTTTTTTTTTTTTTTTTTTTTTCTTTTTTTTTCCTCCCCCCTGCTTGGAGCATCCTGGAATGATCTCTGTGTGCCTCCTGAGGGAAGGCATGGCACTAGCAGACCCAGAGGCAATTTCTAGGCTCTTGTTAGGCTAAGAAAGACCCACAAGAGAGAGTCTGTTTTTTCCAACTTTTCTGTCTGACCACAGCTTATGAAATAAGCCCTGAAGTTCTGGGTCCACTGAAGTCAGTGGCAAAATAGCTACAACTTTCCTGAAAAAAAAAATTATAGTCAGGGCTCCTCAACTTTGAGGATGGCCTCAGAGGCAAGAGATAAACTTTGTCCACCTTCTGCTGCCCCTTGGAAAACAATCTTGAGGCATAACAGCATTAGGGGAGTGGAACTAGGTCTTGTCTGGGTATAAAATAGAAAATATAACACCCAAGTTCAAAATGCAGCATGGCTTCTTGAGATAGAGTTGGCCCAGCAGCCACTGACAGCAGAAACAGAGGAGCCAATAAAAAGCCAAATACCCAAGAAGTAGTGCAGTAAATGGCTTCATACATTTAGTTTGCAGCTTCCTAACTCAAAGCTATGACCCTTCTCCATGCCAGCAAATGAGGCAGGAAAACACTGAAAGAATAGCTCTTAATTTGGATGTTATAATCACCCGTCTCAAAACTGCACCTAGATCTGACTCAAGTTACCAGCAAGTCTCCGAGTGCCTTTTCTCGGGGAAAGCATGAAGTCTGGAAAGGCTAGAGAAGGGACTATTTCAGTGCAAAGGCCCTGAGACTTGGTGGGGGCATAAAAGGAGGAGAAGAGTGTGCCAAATCCACTCCTGATGGGTTCTTGAGAGGAAACTGAGGCATGGAAATACATGCCTGAAATCACTGAGAAACAAGAAACACCACCAGGAACATAACACCCCTCCCTTCAGATCTTTGTTTAGTACCATGACTCCAATACCTTTAACTTCTTTCAGCAAAGACACATCTTTATCCCTTTCTGAAAACTACTTTTTTGTGGTTTAGCTCCATTCAGCTACGTCGAGTCCTTTTCCAGCCACAGAGATCACTACACATCTTGACAAAAAGCTCTGCATTGTCACAGAGCTCTATAAAGTCCTTCCTCTGCCTACGTCTCATTCTTGTTTTTTTTTCCTTTCTCTTCTTTTTCCTTTTTTTTTTTTTTCCCCTCCACAGCCCCTCACATTATTCATCATAATCATAAAACATTCATTTGCGCTTCTGACCAATTGGAAGACCCTCACGGGAGGCCATAAAGGGGGGGTGTCAGGGTTATAATGAATGTAAATGCCAGGTGTTTAAGCTGGATAATGTGCAATTTGCAACTCAAGCAATCTGCACAATAAGCAAACCTAACGTTATGGTACCTGATAGGGGCACGATGGCCATTCTGAGAGAATGAAACATTTTACGACCTCTATGTTGCCCTGATCTCATGATCTAATAATAGTCCAGACAAAATTAGTTCCTGCTATAATGTCTTCGAATGTTTGGGGGGGGAGGCGGATGGGGAGGAGGGATTGCAAGGAGTTGGAGAGGGGGATGAAAATTATATCAGGTGGCTGAGCTGAAGTTTCAGAGGATCAAAGGGAATTGCGAGCTGGATGTGCTATTTAAGACAATAACCTTCTGCTGAAAGTGAGGAGGTCAAAGACAGGTCTTTCATAACTATCTTGCACACACATATAAGCGTGTACACAGAGCTGTTCCCCGGGATTTGGCTGCTGATGAATTAAAAATAGGCTGATCGTTGTGAAAGGACTGATGCTCTGGCAGTGCAGGGCTGGACAGCCCGATTCCCCAATGTCTAATGGAGCGTCATCGCTCAGAAATTAGCTAATCTCAGGCTGGAAATAACTGTGAAGAGGAGTTATTCCCATCTTGCTCTCCTGATCCCAAAAGCGAGTTTCATTTTCTTTCTTCCCTGCACGACTGGGTCTGGCTCAGCAAGGGAAGGGGAAAGGCAGGTCTCCATCCAATCCTCTCACCCTATCAGAGAAACAAGTGTAGTGGCTGCTCTGCTCTGGTGGAAGGGACACCCTGAGGAAAGCCTTTGCAGTCTGCACAAGGCTTTTTAAAATGCTATTCAGATTGTGAGGAATATTGGAAGGAAAGAGAATAGGAAAAAATATGTTCTCAACAGATCACTGAAAGCCTCAGAAAGTGCAGTTCCCTTTGGGGAATTCAGTCAGGTTTGTTGCTCTAACCCACGTGATATAAACACTTTCCTCTCATGCTACAGCAACTCCAGACAGGGCTCGCTGCACCTCCACGGGGCAGGAGGGGAGTGCAGAGGCTAACCTGCTGTCTAGGGAAAGCTGTGGAAACTGCAGGCCTGGATGACACCACCAAATAATCCTGCTTATCCTTCCGTATCTCCACTTCTTGGCTTCTCTTTGTCCACCTCAGCCCTGCCTGTTGCTCCTTCCGGTGAGCACCAGGACTTTCACATGCCTTCTGGCTGATCTGATGGATCCTGATGCTCACCCACAAACACTTTACTCCATCTGACCTCAGCAACCTGACCTTTGGATATCACCTTTTGTCTCCACTCAGTACTGGAAATGCCACTTCATAAAGGCATCAAAAATATATCAGAAATGGTAACTTTTTTTTTTTTTCCCTTCTAAAGTAATGTCACTGCTCAGCACAGCTTGTGAGCCCTGTCCACCAGCCTGGACATTTTATTTACATCTTTTATGTCTTTTCTGACTTTTATTTATTTCTTTTTTGAGTTTGAATCCAGAAGAGAAACACTAAAACCTGTTGTTTTTCTTTTTCTTTCTTTTTCTCTTTTCCTTAAATGCCTTATGATGGATTCTTCCTCTATATCACTTATGTTTACTATTAAGTAGAAACATGTGTATGTGTGGCAGGTAGAAAGATATCCCACACATCTGACAGAGATAGAGAGCTGGGTTTGATTCTGATGTTGCAAAGCTGAGCTCACCACTGCCACTCTTGAGGGAAAACTGACATTCTTCTCTCATGAGCTTTCTGGTTTGTTTGTCAGAGACCTCACTTTCAGGTCACTTCTATTGGACTAATCTAATTTTGAAGTTACAAGGTTTTGCACCAACCCTCATTAACATTTTTAGAGTTTTAGGAGAGAAATGATGATAATTTAGCCACAAAGTCTCCTTGAGATGTTCCCATCAGAAATTTCATGCATACATGAATACAATAATTGCCAAATAAGCTGTGATCAAATTTGGCTTGGTGCAGGTTTTTTCATCCCCCCTCCCCCCAAAACCTCTGTGAAATCAAAGGAAGAAGCCAAATGTAATGAAGGATTTGCCATGGGGTTGATATGTTTACTAGCTTCACACTACATTTTCTACCCACTGTCAGAGTTTCCTCACCTATTTTTTCTTGCTGCATTTTCCTAAGCAGTGGATCAAGGCTCCCTTCCTGGCAACTTCCCTGGCCTTCTGAAGACTACAGATTTAGATCCTAACACTATTTCCTAGACTATATATCAAGGTCTGCAGCCTGGCACACCTTCCTTCCATTCCCAGCTCAGCCTCCTACTGGCCATTCTCCTGGAATTTACTACCCTTGAGCACACAGATCTCTTGAAACATGGGAAAGTAAGCTGCATGCCATTGCACTCCAACTTCTACTCTAGATGTAAGAGACAGAAGACGAGACTTCAGCCATTTCTTAGTTATAAATTGACTCATGATGAGGTCCCTGAATTTCAGGTTGTCCTAATCCTCAGCTCTTTCCCACCGGGAACCTCTGTCACAGAAACTACTCAGTGCTGCAGCTGGTCTCTATGAATTCATTAATTTCAGTTGACCTGCAAATAATAACATGTACTTTCACCTAGGCATCTCTCTACTGTTCTTAAAAACAAACAAACAAACAAACAAACAAACAAAAATCCTGGGAGAGGCAGAATAACTAAAATGATTCATCATAAAGATTTTAGATTTGAAAGGGATGTCCATTCTGGGCAACATGGGATACAGAATAAAGTGGAGCTACTTGTCCTTCTTCAAGCTCCATCTCAACCTTTCATGATGAATTCTCCTTCCAAGACCAGCACCAGGTATCTAACATATGCTGCCAAAGGGATTTAGGCACTAAATAGCAGAACCTGGCAAGGCTGAACAACTCCTTTCTTGTTGACCTGTGTTTCAACAACACAATCCTAAGCGACTGACATTTTACCAGAACAGGAATGAAAGATAGCTTGCCTGATTTTCTGTTATAATTTCCTGGTTTGGCTTTTTAATTGCATGTGTGTGGGGAAAAATATATCAGATCTTGGCAGGGAAAAAATGCCCCTTCAGAACCTGAATTCTGCAGATTTTATTTTCTGGAGCAGATGATGGTCTTTGTTTATAAGAAAAATTAGGCCAAATCTAACATTTTCACAGATGGAGGAGCCTGAATTATTTATCAGAGGTTCATGATTTTTCTCTTCTTTTTTATTTTTTTTTCTTTCTCCTAACTGGTAAATAATCAAGTCCAAAAAGGCTGATATTTATTTCAAGACTGGGATCAGCTCCACACCAGCAAAGCTAAAACAATTTCTCTCCATTTTACTCCCTTCCTTTTTCTCTCCCTCACTTCATTTGGAGATATTCCACTTGTATAAATAATTTAAGATTCATTGGCCAAGAAAGAAGGAGGAGAAGAAAAAGAGACACTGACTTTTTGGTATTGCAGTTGAAACATAGAGAGAAAAAAGTTTCATACAATGGAGAACAAACAAAATGGCATAATTTAGCTAGTTCCAGCTGTTTCAATCGAGGACACAAGGAACACTGAAGTAGAGACTGATGAGATAATATGTTCCCATGGAAACTTTCATCCTAATGCCTAATCATTGAAAGGTTGGTTTAATTCATGCTTTTGAAAGCTTTGCATTACTCTGTCTTAATATGTTTCCTTTTTTTTCCCTCCTATTTACTAGTTTCTACATGCATTTTTCTCTTCTTTTCTGTGCTTAAAGCCTATAAAAATTATTCTCATTGACTGTACTCATATAGCAATGAGTTCCACTAGATCAGAGTCTAGAGAGACACAAATAACCCTGGAACAAGAATGGGAAACATGTTTACTCTGGGTCTCAAATGAATTATAAAAACTTCATTTTTTAGTTTTTAGCCTGTACCCTGTCTCAAGGCCAGTGAAGCTGAAGAATACATTTGTAAGTCAAAGGAGATGCTACAGTAGAAAGAGCAAAGAAGAAAGAAAACCAAACAGGAATTCTTATGAATTGAGGCTAATCCGAATTAAGAAGTACTTTGCACTGAAACCTTACGGGGGTGTGGAGATATAGGTTAGGGTATATTCAGCTTACTCATGACAAATACTGGATAAAACCCCACAGGAAAACGCAATCCCAATCGGTTGGATCTACCCATGTGTTACTAGTCTTGAGGTTCTCAAATCTTCTTGGGTCCACATCTAAGTATTAACTCTGCTCTACCCAAAAAAGAAGCCAAACAACCAGCCACCACCTCCCCCTATCAAATTACTGCAGCTCTCACATGCAGCCAAGGCTGGATCCCATTAGCAAAGATCAGTTTCATATGGAGGAACTATGATATAGAGCTAGCTAAATAAATAAATAAATAACATATACTGTAATTGCCACATGTGAAACACCTTATTTAACTCTAGAATTTACTCTGTGATAGAAATGGTTTATGTATACATAACACAGTACTTTCAATACCTTGAGAAAGTTGTTTCATTACTGTTGCTGATGCCTCTTTGGCATTTGAAAAGAAATGCAGGACTTTCTGTGGTCTGGAGAACGGCTACATCCCTTATCCATACATGATAATTCTCATGCATACATGTAAATCCAGGCTCCAGCAGTACCTCTTGGGAAACACCCAGTAACTTACTTTTAGCACAAAGTAAAGGGGCAGTTGTGAGAGATCTTGAGATTCAGCAAAGACTTGAACCACAACAACCAGAAAAAGTCCCCCAATCTGATCAGTCTGCTCAAAGTCCTGCAGATGCACTCCCGTCAAAGCAGCTGAAACTAAATTGGTTTTCCCTTTGATGGCCATTAAACCTCGGTTATGCTCCACTGATTAGTTGATCTAATGGAGAGGTCAATTTTCATGAAAAGTGGTGGATAGGAAAGCTAAGGAGATGGGTCATTTTTCATTCAAGTATCTGGCTTTGGCTTTAAAAGAAATTGTCTTGCAAGAAGAGCGAGATAAATACAGAAAAGTTTAATGAATGTTCTAACCTCTTTCCTTATAAACTTCAACTCCATCATACTATTACGCTTTGCTTAATCTCAAAGAAATAACCTCAGAAAAAAACAGGGTGATGTCTGGACTAATCACAATCACAGTACAATAAATAATACACTGGCCAGTAATTTATCAAACATCCCACTTGCACTCCAGAAACTTTTTCCATGCTCATCTTCTTGCCAAGCGCTACTCGCTTCCCTGCAGAACACGGAAGGGATGGATGGCTCACTTGGGGAAAGGGGAATCAGGCATCCCTGCAGCAGCAGCCTTTGCTTCCCAGCTCTGAAAAGTTTCAATCAAAGGAAAAAGTACAAACCTGAAAAGGGTAAAAGTACCAGAAAGTCAAAGCATCTGATAAGTGAGAGTCGTGTGTGCTGGGAGTGTTAGCCAGTCTTACAAAATGCAGAGCAATCACAACTGTGATCACAAATGTGATCATTACTGCCACGGGGAGGGGAGTGCTTCCCAGGGATACGTGGCAAGGGATCTTTTCCACCTTGATAATTGTGAGTTCTCTCACCTAGGGATTAGGTGCAGGCTTTGCACACTGTTGCAGAACAAAGAATTTGGCTATTTAAATAGATTTGAGGACACACTAATCAAATAATTCTTCCATGCCAATTTAATTAGTTTAATTTTTTTTTAAAGATATAAATTCATAGTAGGATATTTCATTTAACAAAAAAGCCAGACATATATTCTGAGATTCAAAAAAACAGTAATGCCAAGTTAAAAAAACCTAACCAAACCAAACCAAACAAAAAAACCCCAAAACACAAAAAAACCACCATAGGTATTTTAACTATCAAATACATTAAGAAAATATTTTATAATTAAACATATATTTTACCAACTGTAGCATGACAGAACAAGCCGAGTAGCACTCCTCTGCAAACATATCTGGTCTGTCTGACTATAACTACAAAACTTAAACTTTATAAGATTTTTTTCTTTGAATGAAATGTCAGTGATAAACTAGGATAAAACTCAGTATGTAGCTAAAAGGCTCTTATTACATACCATTTAACTGTCACCACTCAGTAATTGCAATTACAAATTACTGTAGCTTTACAGTCACCAATCTGAGATTAAATACTTGGGAAAACTACTGAATAGACGCCCCAAAGTAAATGGTCTCTGCCCTAGTTTCCTAATAATTTAGTCATTGAAATGCTTGGATAAAGCAGAATGGGGTGGGTTGCGAAGTCTGGCACAATGAAAGAAAAGGAGCTTGCTAGGCAATACCAAATCACAAATTGTCACTTAATCATCAAAGGGCACGTGGGAAACACCTCAAAGGCACAGACTATGCATGTGGAAAAGTCCTAATGCTGTATATTATGGACTGTATTTGACAGGCTCTGAAAGCTCAACAGACTTTTTCTCCATATGTGATACTTAACTAGGAACCGTAATTTTCAAGACAAATATAGTATTTCAGAACAAACACTGGAACAAAGGAGCACTCTGGACACATTCAATTTCTTAGAACAAATTTAACCTGCTCCCTCAAATGGTCACATGGAGCAGTACATGGGTTGCAAAAGAGACAAAAGAAACCCTGCTAGAACACCGCCCCACTTGCTCTGTTAGGAGATGAGGATAGAAAATATTAGCTACAGGTGACATAATAGCCCTTCTGGTTTAGACACTGTTGGAAAGTGTTTGGATACAGCAATGAGGAGACAAGAAAACTAGAATTGACAAGTACAGCATGTCTGGTAAAAGTATATTTAAAGAGGAATTTGAGATAAATAAGATAGCAGCTTTGGAAAAGATGATACCAAAACAATCCTGCTTGGAGACCTCAGGCTCCAATCTGGCTCAGCATCTTTGGCGTTCAGGGGACGTCTGTGCAGCTCTGCTTCCCAACAAAGTGTGAAATCGGCATTTGGATTTGAAAGCCCTATTCCAAAGCACCTGAAATTTGTATCTGCAATTTTAATTGACTGAGAGAGCGTTAAAAGGCGGGAGCTAAGCACAGCCTGCAGGTACACAATGCCCGACAGCCAGTGTTAACAAGGACGTACTTAGCTTGCCTGGAGAAACAAACAAGGACAGAATTGATAACTATTTCATGAATGAGCTGTAACATGTTGTTTTAAAAAGATGCTGTCAGAAGAAAGATACAAACAAAACAACACATGTTATTGAAGGGCAGTTGCTATTATTCGGGCTATTAGCAAATGGAAAAAACTATTAAAGCAGAAACAGTGTTAGAAATCTAATTCACTTTTCAGCATTAATGCTATTTACTGCTTCACTCTTCCCTTAAGTTGGAACAGAGAAAACGGACTAATCAATTTTCTGTCCTAGTGCTAACACAATTTCTTAGCAGGGCCTGAAACTGTGGTTTTGGACTGTATACTCAGAGCTTACAAAGTAGTCAGACATGATCTCAACAGAGAAAAGGGGTTGTAATGGATGAGCACCGTCATTTCTGGAGATAATTTAAATTTTCCTATAATTTATAGTAATTTTTTTATTTTCCACTTCCGTTTAGAGTGTCAACAAATGATCAGGACTCTGTTGTGTTCAACACTGTTCCCAGAAGAAAACTTATTAACCCCCAATTCACTAGCGTATAGCCAACAAGACAAATAATGAATTTGTGAACCCAAATACTTCCCCTCTCCCTAACTTCTCCTTTTCATAAAGTTCTTGTGTCCCATCAGGGTTCTAAAGCAATATTGTAGCACAGAAAGAAAACCATCTCCTGAATCCTATTCCTTTAGCTAAAATCTCATTGCTTAAGTTCACAGCCAACTTTATTATCTGTGGGCCCTTTAAATGTGGAGGACTATATAAGGGAAATGAAAAAGGAAGAAATAACAGGGCATTTGGGGCAAAAAAAAAAAAGGAGATAAAACTATCAAAAAATTAAACTAAGTATTTTTAATATTTCTTAAATATTTTTAAAGTTTGTAAATGTTTCTGCTAAACTAAAGTTCATGTAAAATCATGAGCATTTGAAGTACAGGATAAGCACATTAAATGCAAGCCAAAGGAAAACAATATAGCCTTAGTACTATTTCCATTTAAACTGCTTAGCCACACAGTTGCAGACATGAAACAATTCCGCTGAGGTCCTCCTGCACTCAGGAAATTCTTCCTGGGTCACTGACCATCATTTAAAGGGCACATCTCAACCCAGTGTCCAGCGTGAATTTTTCAAATTAGCCTACAGTTGCTGCCTCTGCAGTACACAATTGTGCTCAGAACCCCTGAGGTTTTTAGAAAGTCCCCTAAACCCATTTAACAATCCAAAAAAACCCCACCAAAAAACCAAAAAAAAAAGCCCACATAAATATATGCTTACTATATTTCACATGCTGTGCAAACACGTACACAGGCCCTATAAAAGTAAGAGACCATCTCCCTTCAAGGCTCTCTGTTAGGTTTGCATGCCTGAGAGCGGCCGTGATTCAGCCCAAGTGACTGGGGCCTGGTGCAGGAATCACTGTAATCCCATGGCCTCTATTACATCCAGAAGGTCAGGATAAATGATGTGCTCTGTCCTCAAAATCCTCTGAGTCCCTAATATTGAGGTAGGCATGGGAGAGCCTTTTGCGACGGTTGGTTCAGATAAACATCCTAACAGCATGATAGTGTTGGCTTAACCCCAAAGCTATGTCAGCTGTTTCTACTGTCCAGAGACCTTTGTGTACCAGGGATGTGAAAGTCCTGCCAACATCAGAGGCATCTACTACAGAGTCCGCCTGGTCATCCCTCCTTGAAACTCACCTTTGCAGTGACACTTCCAAACCACTCAACACCCACGAGGCAGCCAGTGTGCTATCACTGCAACTTCCCAACCAAATCATAATCCGCTCTATATTACCTTGCTCTCCCTCCATCTGTTTGCTGTGGCCTCTCTCAGGCGTTCGCATCTCCGAGCAGTTCAGGTCAAGGACCATCTTTTCATTTTGCATGTGGTAAGCACTTAGTAGTCCAGGTCTTTTACCTTCAAATCATGCCTCCTGCGCCCATGGCAGTGTGCAGTATCACAGGCCAACAGCAACAACAGTCCTGAGGACTGGCCTAGCTGTGAAGTATGACTGGAGTAGCCCATGCCAGCCTCAAATTTCTCCAGATTATCAACTCCCCTACTGTTCCTCACTGCACAGCAGAGGTGCTGCAGTGACACCAGAGCAGTGTCGTGGTAGCCGCCAACAAGAAGCACAACACACACCTCGCAGACACAGACAGAAATCCATCCCTCCTCCTGTGTTGTGCCCTTGTCCTTAGTCCCTTTGGACACCCCTTCCATCAGTTCAGTGCAGTCAGGACTGGAGTCTTTGGATCTGTGCCAGGAGTGAGTGGAAAAATCCATCAAGTTTCTAATGTAGATTCAAAAATAACTTTGCACTAATTTCCCACCCTAAAAACAGCCACAGCAATAAAATCCACTACTTTCTTCTTTCACCACCAGATACAAGAAAACTTGAAGCAATAACTTAAGTTCCTGTTTTTCTTTTTTCTTTAATTAAAACAAAACAACCCCCTTTGGTCATCTATGATTAAAAAAAAAAAAAAAAAAAAAAGAAAGAAAAAATAGTTGGGAAATTACATCGAGTAAGTTATTTTATCCTGTTCCAGTACATGTAAAGCTCCATTTTCTCCAGAGGAATAAATTAAATAAGATCTTATTCTTCTGTTTGTTTTATAAAGGGATGGCTTAAATAAGCCTTTAAGAAGAGGGCATCTTCTTCCTTCATAGTTCTTTTGCAGGTATCCTCTCCCCTGCTTTATATCAGGCCAGCTTTGCCCACTGCAAAACAGGTAATATCTTTCTCCACTAATTCCCTTGCCTACTTCTATCTTAACCTCTCCAGAGAAGGGTCCGACTCCTATGTATCTACTTCAGCAGGTCTACCTCTCTGAAAAAGATTGGTGTTCCCAGATTTTTACTGGTGTCATATGCAGGGATCACCACTGTTAACCTCCAGGCATATTCATGTGGTTTTTAATGGCTTTATAAGATACCACAGCAAAGGGCTGTAACAGAACCCAATATGACTCTCTGGGAAACCCTGTCCACTTACTCCAATACAGACACCAAGAACTTGGTCTTGACTATTGTGTGTACAGTACCCTAGATTTAGGACAAGTTTATAAGTACATGAGTAAATCCTTCTTTTTTCAGGACATTTAAGTGCATTCTTATCCATGCATACAGCATGTGTTTCAGTGTTGTCCGAAAAAAGAATGATTTCCCAAACTATTGTTGCAATTTATAGTCAGGACTACGTTGTTCATGTAATTTTGATTTTCTTTTTTTTTCTTCTAAATCCTTTGTTTTACTGTCACTGCACGAACAAGGACAGGCGTGCAAAGCAACCTTAAAATTATATAGGGTCTCTCTTGTACACTTTCCAGCTTCAATCTCGTGATGTTTAAACCAGCCTAGTGATTTTGAGTTCCCTGACCCTGTTCTTGCTTTCTGAGACTGGGATTCAAACATGCCACCTGGCAAACAAGGCACCAGCTCAGGTTTCGTGGCGGAGCTGCCGGCGAGCTGTTGGGTAACACACTTAAATCAGCCACAAAACAGTTGACCCAGACTATAAGGAAGCATGCTGGGCTGCCTAAACTCTTCTTCCAAGTGGGCATAAAACTGAGTCGTGCCCACCTGTGGGTAGGAATACTGTGGGGTCTTTTGCACAAACATGCCCCAGTGATCGGGAACAAATTCTTTCCTTTCAGTCTATCCCTCTGGATTCTATGCACAGGGTTATGACTGTATAAATGTTCTAGGGACCTGGGACTTGGGGGCTGAGTTAAGGAGGAGGAAGCCAAAGAAAATACATTTTAACTAGCAAGGACAGTTGCTTCTCCTCTTTCTGTCACCTTGTGGGCTTTCGCAACAGAAGAGATATTTTATTTGTATTTAATAAAGCCCAGCGGTAGAGCTGCTTATGAATCAAGCCGCATCATGCATGGAGCTAGAAAAAAATATATATTGGGATTTTCTAGCTCGCTAGAGTTATTAATCTGGCTCAAAGCCTGCAGTAGGTTTTAATATATTAAGTGAAATTGCAGGCCTTTGCCCCTGTCTTTTTGCTAAGACAACAACATACATACGCCATATTAGATTCCAATTTTTGTACATTTCAGATAAGGAGTGGATTAAATAATGAATGAGATTCCCATTAGCTTGAAATTTTGCTTATTTCAGGCAACCTCCTCCTCCCCCCCCTTCTTCTTTTTTTTTTTTTTTTTAATCAAAATGACTCCACTGTGGAATATTTTTGCATTGATTTGAAGAGATTTTTTTACACGCTCATTAAATTTGCATTTACACATCTGACAATACTTTCTTTGTGTCCCAGACACTGAACACTGCATTAAGGAAAAAAAAAAAAAAGAGAGACCCACTCTGCTTTTGCTTTGAATCATGTGAAATCATTCTCTGGAAGAGGGAGTAAAGTTTGGAAGATTTTTGGGATTCCCCATGACTTGACAAAATCAAGTGAAAAACTCCTATGTGGGTTTTGTGGGCATTGGATAGGGGGCACTGTAATTGATATGAGACACAGAAGACACCAGGGTTTTCCATACTACTTGGTCTTACCAGATTTGTATGGAATTGTCCCTTGAAAAGCACATTCTGGTATTCCCACCTCCAAGACCTCAAGTGCTGGCTTTCCACCACCCTACTACTCAGATGTCTTTCCTTGGGCTGGTGTTAGAAAATTCCTGCTAAGTTCAGAAGGCGCTAGTATAGAGCTGTGAAGTGAACTGATCGCAGGCTGGAAAGCAGAGATACTTGGTTCAGTTTATTTACCAAGTAAACGTCGTGTTTTCCAACGTTATTCTGAATAAGAGCCCCTGCCACAAGAAGACAGCCACATCGTGTGCTTGAGCTGCCCGTGAAAACGTTCTACCAGTCTGTTTGTCCTTCATATGTTGACCATAGGTGACCAACAGCTGGCTTATTGAACATTTGACCACAAAGTGGTCAAAGTCTGGCCAAGCTGTGCAGCCAGAGTACCACAGCCAGTTATTGTTAGACAAGGATTTTAGCCATCTCCAATTCACATACTGGAGGGAAAACTTTCTCTTTTCTGCACTAAGCCTTTAATCAAATAGCAATATGGGGTGTAAAGTGATGTTTCCCTCTAACCTTGAAACACTGGATACAGAAATCATTGTGCCACCATTTACCCCTTCTTACTATTAAAGTGCTATATAAATATTTATCCTTGTTAACTCACCCTTAACAAAATTCTCCTGATATTCAGAAAATTTCCTTTGCTCAATTTCCTACTACAACTCCTAGTAAATCTCCCTTTGTACTATCATAAGCAGTTCATCTCCTGCCTTGGAATTTACATCCTTGTAAATATATGGAGATAAATATCATGTACCCTTCCTCCCCTCCCTCCTCAGCCATCCCTTAGCCAAGCCACACATATTTAGTTCCTTCAATCTCTCCTCGTAAGTCAATTCCTCACAGGCCTTCATCATTTTTGTGGCTCTTGCCTGAACTTCCTTCAATTTGCCCACATCTTAGTGGTGAGAAGATGCCAAAATGGAAAAAATTGGATGAACCACCGTATGTGTCACAGACTTGCCACTGACACTGTGCAAGGATATCTCCATAGCCCATAGGGCAGGTGTGCTGGAGGCAGATGCCTCCATCAGGATATTTAGCTGACAGGAAATGGCACTCTGAAACTTCATGTGAAAAATAAAGCTATAATAGTTTTTTACAAGTCATGGATATTTTTTCCCTCTCAGTCACACACACAGACACACACAAAAAAGGTTGGAAAGTATGCTTATATTTATATGTTTATAATTAAAATCTTCAAACATTCATATCAGAGAGAACATATTTTCACCAGTATTTGACTCAAAAAAGAAAAGAAAAAAGAAAAAAAAAGAAAAGGTGATCTAGGGACTAACAGGAACTAATGAGCACACTATTTTGCAAAACAACAAGACTTAGGCTCTGTCCCCACCTTCTACACTTAAAAACCCTTCTGGTCTAGGACTGTGTAACTCAGTGACAAAGGAAAAGGTCCTGAGTGACTGCATTTCTCTGCATTTTAGGGAGCTGCAGGCTTGGTTCACTAGAGCAGATAAAGCACTGAGATTCTCAGCCAGGCGTGCAAATCCTTTCTTAGCTATTGGGATATACTGGCTTCTCTCAGGCTGCTTAAGGAACAAATGCAGTCAGCACAGTAATGACCTACCACCCAACACATAATTATATATTTTCACCATTACAATGTCCTCACAATATTCTTTTTGAGTCAGAAAATCTCTGTGTTGGGTGCTATACAGGCAAAGCACAAAGCAAAGAGCCAGCTGCCACTCCACACACTCTCAAAATGTTTCGGCTCAGTGCCAACAAATGGCAGAGGTGTACAAAAGGACAGTTTTGTTCAGCCTGAAAATCAGTGATTTCCACATGGTGCCAGCTGACTACGGTTACTGGAGTTTTATTTACAGCAATATGAGAGCTTTTTAATTGTACAGGAAATAAACTACCAAAGGGCTCCTCCCCTTTATCTCTTTTTTGCAGAAGAAAGATTTAGTTTACAAATCTATCCTGTAACAGACCCTTTGCACTTTTATTTTTCCACCAAAAGATATACTGATTATTTACAAACACAATTAAATGTGGAGAGGAGGGACTGTAAATTGCAGGTACTCAGGAGAAAGGTCTACCAGACCAAATTTAAAAGCTGAATTCACTGAATATAAAATGCAGCAGTTCCAGTGCACTTTAGTGCACAACCACTTTGCAGAAAGGGAGAGAACAGGGTGAAAATCATGAAGAGCTGGGGAAGTCAGGACACTTGGGTTTGTGCGTGTCTCAGTCACTGTGTGATAATATTAAGCCATTTACCATCTTTGGAATTCAGCAGTCTTGCAGGTAAAAAGCCAGATCATACCTCTGTGGTTTTTATTGGAGCTAAATCAAACATATTAAAGAGGGCAGGGTGAAAGGCAAATTAATGACCTGTGCTTCCCTGCCTCCCTCTCTGTTCCTCACTGGCTCATATGTAGACTTTGTAGGGGCTCAGATACATTCAGAAACACAAGCCACAGGACAAAGAATGGATTTGTTCTTGCAGATATATTAAATTTCCAACTGATCAGGATGGCCAGGTCCCTCGTGGGGCTTGTATGTTTCTGCATTCTCCCAGGCAGTCATCACGAACTTACAGTCACAGTTCACCTTACTCATTACATCTGAAGTTCCCACACATTTCTACTGCTGTTCTCCTTTGCTGCAGTCCCAAAATCTCTAACTTGGGAACTGCTTCTCCAGCAATTGTGTCCTGGTGGTTAAAAGCCCCCTCACTACAACATCCAGTGGAGAACCCACTGTGCACTTGTGCTCTCTTGAGTCCCAGGGTTCGCTCCACTAATGGGCACATCCAGGTCCTCTCAGGGCAGGCCAGCTGTCAAAAACCAACAGGTCAAGAACTGGAAGCAAACCCCGGAGTAGTAGGGTTAATATCTGTTAGCCTGAGCCACAGAGACTATGGGTCTGGGCTAGGCATTCCTGAGCGGGCAGCTGTGGATATTCAAGACAGTCCTTCTTAACTCTAGCTAAGCTTCAGCAGCAGCAGTTTGGAAAACCAAGTAGGCTATAATTATGCATCAGTTAGATGTGTCTGGCCCTGCTTTGCAGCTGAACAGACAAACTTTCAAGATCCCTACCAACAAGTGCACTATACTGGGGTTTTCTTGATAGTGATCATCTGCAATGTAAAGCTGATCTAGAGAGCAAGAAGGGATGGGTAGATAGAAAAAACTGATTTTTAATTTGCCTGAGAGTTGGAAAAAAAGGTCAGAGAGAGCAACAAGGTAAGGGGGAATCTCTTTCCTCTTCCAGATTTGAGAAAAGTCTTCACTGTGTTTCTTCTTCCTTTCTTTGTAGAAAAGAGACCCCTTTGTAAATCTCAGAGGCAGCAGAACTCTTTTGCAAGAAATCAGGAAATGAGTAATAAATACAGCTCAAAAGCAAAGGAGCTGAGCTGGCAACTACTATGAGATTGTTCAAAAACTGCTATTCACTCAAAAGAAAGGGATTGGAGGAGGGTGGGAATGGGTGAAGGGAGATTCCACTGAAATGAAGACAAATAGATAAAAGTATCTGTCATTCACTTTCTTTTTGTGTTTGTGATAAGTTCTTGTTCCTTCAGTATCCCACACTACTGACTCGATTTTCATTTACACACCAGAAAAAGTCTGTTGGAAAGACATGCTTGCCCCAGCACCGCAGTGCTGGAACACTCTGCTTGCCATGGACAAGCCATGTTTGTATCTAAGACTGGAACAAGAAAAGACCTGGCTCCTCTGAAAAGCTTTGGGGGAGCTCCAGACAGTCCACTCTGTGCCTGGACCTTTCCCTGTCCCTCTGCACGTGTCCAGCAGCTACATCAAGGTGACCTAGGTGGTATCTCAGGAAAGCAAGGAAAGGAACAGAAGCTGAAGAGGCTTATTCTCTACTGTTTTCTCCTTTTCCCCCACCACCTCTTTGGACAGCTGTGGAAGCAGAGATATCCAACTGACTGATCAGACATACCAGGATAAAGCAGTTATCCTACCTCCAGAACCTAAATGGGGAAAACTATCCCTCCTGCTCCTGCCTGCAAGGGCAGAGCGCACTTTTTGTGTCCTACATGTTGAAAGCAGAGTTTCATTGGAGTGGATCTGCTGTTTAGGAGAGCAATGGAGATTAGTCATAATCTGTTCTTCCTCTCAGATAAGTGACCAACACAGACCCTCATAATAGATGTAGTTACCCTGGAAATAAGGAAAAACTGTTTGTATAAGGTTGTACAGTCCATGCAGTCTGGAACAGGTTTTATTCTCCTTCCTTCATCTGGTCCAGACAATATCTGCACTTTTCACACCAACACTGTGTTCCCAAGGGCAGGATGAAGTATGCTGTGACACAGGAATAAAGGTCATCCTGACTTCAAAGGGTACCTGGAGAAGCTTTCAAGGGAAGGCATCGGTTTAAAGCTTATAGGGAGCTGTGACCACCATGCTGTACAAAGGTGACGCAACGGTTGGTGCCTTTCCTTCCAGTGATGCAAAACCTCTCAGGATGTTGCCCAACAGTCACTTGGCAGTTCTCTGTCACTGTGCAGCAAGCTGTAAGCCTCTCACACTGAGTTTTAATCAAAGTAATTTCATCTTGAATTTGTAAAGAACATTATGTTTAGCTGCAACACTGATATAGGAGACTCTAAACTCAGCAAAAGCTTTTCTTTTTTCCCCCAGAAATTCAGGATAGACCTCTCCTAGGAGGTGCTTTCAACCATCATTTCCTCAGTGTCCCCATTCACACACACACCAGGGAAGTAACAATTTTCACTCTCTCTCCAAAATCTTAGCAGCCTCAGCATACTGAAGACTACAATAGCCATCAAATCCTAAGGAAATCTGCTACTATTCTTATCAAGTTGCCTTTCTTAAGCAATATGTTTCACATTTTCCCAAAACATTAACATTTCAGATAACTTTAGAGTACCGACATATTTTATAATGTGACAAAATCGTATGACCAGATCTTTCTTGTTTTCACAAAGAAATAGTTGTGTAGAACCACAGACAGACTAAATCAGTGAAACTCTGTCAATGTCACTATTGCAATAATCAGATTATTATACACAGGGAACACTTGACCCTGTGGTAATCACTGCAGTTTTTTCTTAACCTGTCTCACTTCTGTTTTAAACACACCTTTTCAGGTCCTGCTGGGACTCTGCTTGCTGGCTCCCTAGTGGAAAGATGTCCTGCTTTTATGAAGTGTGAAAGTATCTTCTTTCCCTGCACGCTTCTCTATTATTTGAAGCTTAGCCTTGGGAGAATTCAGTGCTTTTCAGATCAGACCCAAAGGAAAGTATGTCATCAGGAGAAAAAATCTTGCATATTTAAAATACCCTATGACATTATTTTTAGTATCTGCAAAAGGGTTAATGGCTTCCTCCTTGAATTCAAGGTTCCAATGCCTGTTTAGAAAGGTCATCATAAATCTGCTACAATTAACAGTTTCCCATTCCCACAGCAGCTTTGTCAATCTGTCCATGGCTCTTTCCCAATGAATCGTGCTTCAAACTCCATCTTTCCCTCAGAATGCCCTACAAATGAGGATGAAATAATGAATGCAGTAGTGCCAGACCCAGCTAATGACTCCTAAAGTCCAGCACCTAGTTCAGACAGTAATTAGGAGATGTTTGTGGGTAAAGAAGAAGAAAGAACAAGTCAATCCCCCCTAGCCAGAGCCTTTTATCCTCGGGACATCAGAGATTATGGAAATTTTTCAGAACTGTTTTAGGTGGGTAACTACACCTGAGAGTCATCATAGGTGCCTTCTCTGGAAATTTGCCTAGAATGAGTTTTCCTAGTGTTCTTATTTATTTAATAATTTAAACCTTCCACTCCAGGAGTGCCTCTTGATCTTTACAGTGTCTTGAAACAATTAGTTCAACAATTTACCTATTGGTTGGAGAAGATTTCTTCTTTTCAGCAGAGGAACTTCCACGTTGTGTTTTAATGTCCCCACTCTAAGCTATCCTAAACTTACTGCTTTGCTGATGCCTACCTAACTTTTCCTCTTTTTGTCTCAAAGCACTCAGGACTGACTGTACATATCCTGGATCTTTCAATGATACTGGTATTTTTCAAGGACATGGCATTTTTCTAAGCTAAGTAGCACATCCTCCATACACCGTGAAAGCTTTGGAAATAATAATTGCTTTCGCAAAGTATGAAGCCAAGCTAATGAAGCTTGGCTTGCTACAGATTTGTATCTTAGGCCTCCCATGCTCTCCCATCTCAATAACCCAGCCTCCTCCACTGTGTCCAAAAGCCTGTGAGCTCTGTAGCTGATGCAGGGTACAGCCAGGTGCATTGGCTGATGTAGGGGCGCAGACTGGAGCTGCTGTCCTGGCTGAGCTCTGCCCACCACATCCTCAGAAGGGAAATGCTTTGGTACCCCTTTCCTCTGCCAATTTTTGCACAACAACTACTGGAACTCTAACTCTCATCAAAACTTTCAGGGTGTTTTAAATGTGGTCGAAACCAGCTGATAGGTTAAAAAATGTCATGGGGGAGTGCAGACGGAAACAGGGGTAGCGCGGAAGCAGGTGAGCAAACAGATGTGGGTGGACCGTGTGAATGAATAAGCTGTGTTTTCTTCGGAAACAAGACCAAAAACACAGATCAAATCCAGGCAAAATGGAGGTTTGCCTCAACCCATTCTTCCCAACAGACCACCCTACAATTAGAGACAGCCTGAATGTTTGCTGAATGTCCTTGCTTGTGTACAGGCTTCTGCAGCTGAACAAGCAGGAGCAAGAGGAGGCAGAGCTCTAGTCTTTTCTGAAGTCTGAGGTAAGCCCTTTACATACAGTATCACTAAGGAGCAAATCTTTCCTCCCCCTTACGTGTCTGGTGTGTCAAATGCCTCCTCTCTCTACACCCACTGATGTTTCCTCCAGAAGAGGAAGAGCAGAGATGAAGCTCCAGTGACAGCACATTTCTGTATCACGAAGGTCCACCTAGAGTGAGCAGGGAAATGACACATCCCCTCCTAAAGTTACCAACTGTGGAGGATTCCCTATCATCATATTTCCATTTTTAATTTTTTGAGTGGGTCGGTATTTGGGTAGGTCAGTAGGAAAAAGAAGGAGTGTGAAGAATTTAATCCTGTCTATTTGCCAAAATGCAACACAAAATCTGCTCCAAACAGCAACATACATATTTGAAAGAAAATTAAGAGAGAAGGAAAGTAAAGAAAACTTGGAGGGATATCTTTTCATAGCTACTACAAATTTTCAGGATTTCAAGAAAAAAAAATCACCGTAAGAGTGAAGATTTCAAGCTAAGATATTGAGAGGTCTCAGCTCCCATGATGCCCAATGGTTGGATTACACGCCTTGTCCCTCTCTGTTATTTGAGGCTTTTTTTCAGGTTCTAAATGTAAAAACAATAAAAGCAGTTGATTATGATGGCAGTAATGAGTCAGGAGGATCTTTTTACTCCAACACTGGGCTTGACTATAGCAGGGAAAACTGTATTATCCCAGAAGTGTTTACTGAAAAGTGTTCTGTCTGTACCCCAAATGTTCTTGCCACATTCCCTGCTATAGGTTTAAAGCAGCAGCTTGCATTTTTTGGAAGTCTCTCCCTCCCTCTCCTGCTTGAAAAATTACCACCAGAATCAGCAGGTCCCGCTTCAGATAATCTCCGTTTCTCCCCTCCTTCCTCTCAGTGTTTCTTATCCCTTCTATCAGAAAGTGTAAAACAATGGCCCTTTAGGTCAAAATCTTTTGTTTAAATCTCTGAAAGATGAGTCTCAAAATGGATTTTAAAAAGGTCAGAGATCTAAGCTTCCGATTCTCTGTGAACATGAAAAGCCTGAATCCGCTCCAAGACTCTACTGAGCAGAAAGACACAAGGATGGGTAGAAATTTACATGGAACTGCTGTTCCTGAATCTGCTTTATAATTTTCCCTGTCTTTCCCACCTACAGCCTCCATACAGAGGCCACAGCAGCTTCCCTCTGTAACTCACAAAAATCAATAGCGAATGGGGAAATTTGAATTCTTCCTCTCCATGCTGCACTCTCTATTCTCTTTTTCTGTAGTGGCAATGCACAATACCCCACAGAGGTACCTGTCCTTAAAGACAGCTAAAGCTAGAGGGAAGGGGAGGGAGAAAGAAAAAAAACCCCTGAAAATAAAAGATAGGGAAAAAAAAAAAAAAAGCTGGAGTCATCCAACAGGGAACATATTTCACAGACTTTAAAGGGTTCAAATCACAACTGTACCTGATTACCACGAAGTACATCATTCACTTTAGAACCAAATTTACCCACACAAACTTGGTGTTCTTCCCCTGTTTATTACTGTAAGTTATTGCTCTCTGAAACGCTGACTCATGAAACTCAGCTTATGGAAAACGTTCTATATGATAAGGCAGCAAATCCTCACACCATCTCAGCTGCTGCAGTTTGTGTCTCTGCTACTACAAGTGTCAGGCAGGACATAAAGCAAGGGATTTGGTACTCTGGGTTTCTTATTCTTGCTTCTAACACTGATGATTTACGTGATACTGGGCACAATGCACTAAATTAGACTTCACCTTTATCCACCTAGTTGTCTATAAAATCAGAATTGAGCACCCAGGACTATCAAAACCAAACGTTAAGACATACAGAACTGCTTCCTTCCAAATGTAGGCTTTTTATAAATGATACTTTTTCTTTCCTTAATTATAAGCCTGTACAGGTTGGAAATTTATTTCTAGAAAAGATGTGAAATGGAAACTCAGCTTCTTCTAGAGTCATGTTTCTAGCAGGTGAAGCTTTATGGAAGGTCCAAATATCATCATGAAAATGAAAAATATATGCAGAAATAGAGAGGGGGAGAAGGAGAAATGGCAAATCTAAAATGCTACTCTCAACAGAGGAGCTGTCAGGTCTCAACTGTTAATGTTGTCAAAAGTGCTTTGGAAGAATCTCAAGAGGAAGGTATAAAAAAAGTGTACAGTGGTTGTTATTTGCTTTCTGAAAGCTAAATATCACATTTTAAAGGCCAGAAATGCATGAGTCCAGAAGGGTTTAGGCACCAAGAGGGAATCTCTTCCAGCCAAACCCAAACAGACTAGAACTGGGGAGACCTACTATTTACATCAGCTTTGCAATTAAGCAACAGTACAAACATAACACTACAGCTTCCCTTAGCTCAGTGCTAAAGCTCCTGGTCCCAATCCTGCGTGGGTCTCCTGCACATACTTAACTTGGGTTTCATTGAGTTCAAAGGGATTACTCATGCATGTAATGTTATTCATACGAGTGAGTGCTCACTGGATCCAGGGGGGAAAAAACAACCCTTTTCAAAGATTCAGAATATTCAGCAGCCTTTATTATTAATTATTACTCTGATTTACTTTTCATTTAATATTATGCTGTATTTCTTCTTCATATTTTATAAACATGCACACAAAGATCATCATCTGCCGTTACGGATTTCAGCACGAACAAACCCAATAAGGTATCATGAGAAACACTCTTCTCAATTTTAATTCTGGATCAACAAAACCTAGGAAGCCCTACAAATCACACCTGACAGAGACCTTCTAAGTAATTTTAGTCACCAGGGGTCTGGATTAGGTCTGGCTGGGAAATGGATTTTCTTATATACTCAGATAAAGAAAAGGCAAGATTGAAAAAGTAGCATTTTAATTGGATTGAGTCTATGGGAAACATCAATTTTTCATTGAAAATCAAAATACTTTTTTTTTTCCCCAAAACTTGATTTTCTTTTTCACCTTCCCCTTTTAATTTATCAATGCTAAATCAGTATTTTCGAGAGGGAAAAAAAGTGTCCTCATAGAAACCTAGAAAGGTCAAATATTTAATTTCTCCCAAACACAGCTCTGATAGAATTTGGTCACTAATTATTATTTGGAGACAACTCACAAATAATTCTCTTCTTCTTCATTTTTGAGGTTCTTTCCTCACTCTTCCCAACTGATGATTTTTCTACTAGAAAGCTGGAAAAATCAGACCTATCTCACTTATGTTGCATGAGTGCAGACTGTATCCTCAAGTATGCCCTGCTGCTCTGCCACATCTATGGTCTTACACATCTTAGGAATAATAAAACATGGGGTTTGGAGTGGGTAAGAGGTACTGTCTGTAATGGATATCCTCCAATGAGCCACCTTTCAGAAATATGGGAAAATGTCATTTGCAGTGACAAATTTATGTGGTGACACAGCCAGGCTGAGGACCCTACAGTCCCTTAGCACTCAGAATGTGCTAGAGGGATGAGCCACCCTATAATTGACTGGAAGTTCATCTTCCCTGTGGAAATGGAGTTAGGGTTGCTGCCTCTTCCCGGAGTGCAGTCCTGAGACTCCCACACCTGCTTTATACAAACTTGGCTGGACAAATCATATTCTCCACAAGAAAAATCACCAAGTTTGTGTGCTGAAATCTTTCCCCAGGGAAAATATGGCACTCTGTACAGTGAAAGGAGAGACCTCCAGCTCCAGGATATGCAGACACTCTTTCCTGATTCTCCTTGAAAGATGGAGTGATCTGCCCAGGTCTTGCAGTAAGTCAGTGGAAGCCTACACCGTCCGAGTCCCATCCCAGTTCCTTCTCCACAGCTTTATGATCTTCCCTTTGTTTTAGCTGATGCCCTCTAAACTGACAAGCCCAACTCCCAGAGCCCTCCTGGCCCCGTCTGTCATCCCAGCTGAAAGAAACTCCATTCTGGCTGTCCAACTTGGGCCAGCCCTAGCAAGCAGAGCTCACAGATGGTTAAATGCATTTGACATTTCACTGCAGGGCCTGCAGCAGAAATCCTTGCCTGCTGTATCCGGAGCCCTGGATAGTAGCGAATCAAGGCTCGTGGCTCCAGCGCTGTGTGTGCACACTCTGCTGTGAGTTAATATTATTGGCTCGCCCCTCAATCATGCCTTTTCCAGCTAGCTGCTCCTGTCAAAGCACATCTCATTAGGCCTGAAGGCTCAATGAAATGGAAATTCATGTTTAAATTTAAAAACAACATATTGACCCTGGGAGCCAGTGATGTCTACATTTTTAATAACTTACTGAGAATAAAAGGAGTGTATGTGTATTGAGGGAGGGGGAGGGCTGGGTGGCAGGAGAAAGTGGGAACGTAAAAGTGGAGGGAGGACAAGCAGACAGGACGAATAGCCAGCCAAGGACTCTGGTCCTCTCCACTCCCCTCCAGCTCCATTCTCACTTTATTTGTCCCTCTTGCTGTGTGGAGAAGAGCTCAGGCTTCACTTAAAGGGATCTCATAGACCCAGGAGCAGAGCATGCCCCTAATCTGATACTAAAACAACGAGGGGAGGAAGAGAGCACTGTCTGATGCAGCCTGTCTGCATACATACGTGCATACCCGTCCACAGGCACGTGCACACACACGTGTGAACCCTGGTCCCCCAAGCCCTGAGCATCCCAGTGAGTTGTGCTTCATTTTTACAGAGGAGTAGTGTGCTGCAGAGCGCGAGTAAACACGGATCCTTTTGGAGGAGGACGTGGAGACAGCTACACCACATGTGACTTGCCATGTGGCACAACCCCAGCCCCCTACGCGTTGCTCTGACATCAATCCCATAGAGGCACGTACGGCTCACGCTGGTTAGGTAACCTGGGGGGGAGAGGCAGAGACAGCATGTCTCATCCTGTGTGATTACAGGAGGAGTGATGCTCCTTCTGCTGGGCTTTCGTGTTCCCTGGTAGCACCCCGGGAGCTGGGGATGGGGAGGCAGAGGTGGGAGGTCCTCTCACTGTGTGATCCCTGCGGTCCCCATGGCAGTGTTTCTTGAAAACAAGCGATCTGACAACGTCATCCTGGCTGGCATCCAGCTTGGGGAATCACACACTGTATGGATAAACCCACTCTGGCTGCTACGTCTCCAGACAGGGGTGGGTTGCTTTATTGCTGCACTACAGGAAGAGTCTCCTGGTGCAAGCTGCACCTTAACAGGAGATGAGAGTCAAAATTTCTAATATCTGGGGACAGCACAGAAAGATAAATTTGCAACAAGCATTAGAACTTTGGTTGGAATTGCTGTAGATGAGCAAAACATTCCTATCAAACTAGGGAGAGCAGAGATCACTCTCAAAAGAACTCACTTATTTCTTCTGAGCTCCCTTCTCTTTCTCAGCACAGTATTCCAAGAATACTGACCAATCCTTTGGTGATGTCTCTGTTCTTTAACTCAGCTCTAGTCATCTGTCTGACTCAGAGGGATGTGCTTGTCAGTATATCAAGAATGTGAACAGAACAGGACTGAAGACTTCCTGACCTACATTCCTGTTCAAAGCTGTCCACTGCAATTCAGACTAGTTCTAAACATTGTAGGCATGTGAATTCCTCAGGTTTCCCTCACTTTTACCATGAGATCTCAAATGTTTTACCACTTATCCCTCTGTTGTCCTGAAAATTATCTTTCTATCCTTACTTCCAGACAGCTTGCCATTAGCTGTCTGTTCTGAATTGTGTTTCCTATCTTTATTCTTTGAACTCTTTGACCACTTTGATAATTTCTCCAGCGTTTTTCATTTTTACACTGATGGTTTTTGTTTCATACTGTTACCATTTTCCAGATGTATTTAAAGATTGTGTTCAAAGAGTTTAAGGACAGATTTCTCTATCTCACCTCACTGACATCACACACCACAATTTCCACTCACTTACTGAACACCTTGCTCTTGGCTAAAGCATCTTTTCCAGGAAGCCATCCAAATGTTGATTTGAAAACTTCAAGCAATGAAAAATTCACCCATCTGAAGCAATGACAAAGTTCAATTACACTCACTGATTGCAAAAAAAAAAGCACACCTTACTTATCATTTTTTTCTTGCTTCTTTTCACAGGTGTTAGTCCTTGGTGTCATTTTCCCTGCTAAGCTAGAGAATATTTGTTGTTCACATCATGTAAGCCATGAAACTCTTAAGCACTTATCATCCTCTGAAAGCTTGCTCCATCTGCCTCACCTTTCCTTTGCGGCTCCCTGAGTGATTCCCCATCCCTAATACCTTCTTCCTGATGTCCTAGATACCACTAGAAGCCTTGTCACCTGTCCCCCCAAAGTGCCCTGGTGAAGTGGGATAAGGATCTATGGTAGCATTTCACAATGGTGTGTAGGGACTGTGAATCTTCTCTGCAGGCCATATACCAGATACCTTGGAGATCTTTCAGTCAGGAGTCAGCACATCTCACTGAAAGGCTACAGAAGTCCTTGGAGCTCCTTCCACAAGCAGAAAGAGAGGGAGGGGGCAGAAAATCTGCAGGGGTCACATGCAAAAGCTATTAAATAGCCTTTGGGCTTCTATTTTATTTATTTATTAAGCTAGACGAGGAGCACAAAAAGGGATGGAGGCACTTTGTTTCTCAATTTGTGTCTATTATCTATTGAAATTTGACATAATGTCTCCACAGTTCTCCTTAATATTCCACTGTATATAGAATGTGACTAGCTCCACCATCTAATGTGACAGCTTAGGAAGATTAAAAAGAAAAGCTAAACTAGCAGTAGTTGGAGATGAGGAAAAGTAGCACATTTATGAATAATTTCAGCTGAATTCTAACAACATTGCATTCCCTGGACAGGACACATTTATTATCTTATTCACCATGACTACTGCAACATTAGTGATTTGTTACTGAATCAATTATTAATTCATATGAGTGAATAAGGCTCTGTCACTTAACTCTTCAGCTGTCCATACCCACTATACACTGATTGAGATTTTTAACTCTGTTCTCTCTCCCCTTATCTTTACCCTCCCTGAACATCCATAGGAAACAAAATGATGCTTTCCATTTCAGTAGTCTATTTGACAAAAGCCACTTGTTTTCCTTTTATCTGTGAGACTTTACCCTGGGAAGCTTCTCTTTTGACACAGCAGATTGGTACCCAAATTGCCATTGAGTCAACTGGTTGCATAAGGACCTGATCTGTGAAATAAACTGGTTAAAAAGACCAGTCAAATAGGAACATCTTCCATCAGAATCTTCTTAGGTTACCACCACTGGAGCTGCAGGAGCAAGACTTTTAGTGGTTTGAAGTGTTTGGTCACTGGAATATAAAACCTGCAACAATAAAACGTGCAGATGGCAGTTTTTATCCTCCAGTGGTGAAACACAGGAAAAGACAAGATCATGGACTCAACCAAAGTCACCAAGCAAAGCAGAAGCAAAGATACAAGTAACACCCATACCAGTAATACCCACACCATCTGATCTGATGCTTGCACTTGATACCACTCTGTCTGTCAGCTTGTTAGAGAGCCAGGCAACAAACTCAAAGAGATGGGTTGTAATCAAGGCTCCATCACGGGTTTATTGCCATGGGCAGTGACGGTCACATCTGAATTTTGTCACCCTACTGCCTTTGAGAAAAGACACTAGAAAGAAAAAGGAACATACTAATATCTTCACAATATCTATTAAAAGCAGTTGAAATGACAATCATTAACTTACTCCTTGTCATGTGCAGTGCACAGCCTACCTCTCAATGACCATTAGGCAGAAGGTAAAAATAATCATTTTAACAGTAACTACTATCAATGAAATATATTGTGATTAGTCACTAAGCTGTGCTTAAACCTATGTGTATGGTGACTGAAGAAGGCGAGCTCCAGGCCAGGAGTACCTGTTATCTGAAATTCTCCTATAGTCCAGCAGAGCAAGTTGTAAGCAGCTCACCTCTGCTGCTACCTCACCTGATGTAGGTGACATGCACCCTTAGCTGAATTCCTGGTCCTCCAAATTGCACTGTGTCACCCCAAGGCGCCAATCAGTCAGTCCTTAGTGGTGACCAAAACAGTGACTGTTGTGTGAATGAATGATGCAAAGGTAGCCACTAGTCCATTCCAACAAGCAGCAATGTTTAGCCCTAAGAAAAAGGTTGCGGTGTCCAACGAGTGTTCTTGGGTCTTTCAGAAGAGTTGAGTCTACCCGTGTTCATCTTTCGACATCACTGTCTTCAGAGAGTGCTATAAATGATGTGCACAGTTGCCAAGCACCCTGGATGCTTGCTGAACATGCCTGCTGAAACTTGCTGGTTTTGTTATATTGGAAAGTGCCTCTAACCTCCCAGCCCTTTGGAAAGGTTGAAGGGTTTTATTTTTCTCCTTCACTCTGCCCTTCTAATTCTCTCCCCCAGAAAATTTCAGCAGGAGTGATTAAGTTTCAAGACAAGGAAAAACAACTTTTGTGTCAAACCTAAGCCAAGATCTCTCAAAGGGAATTGTGGATGTTTACCAGAAGTTGGTTTTCAGAATGTAGAAACACATTGGTTTCTGTACCATACCTCTGGAGCATACAGGTGTAAGACCATCCTTCAGCACGGATGTCTAAAAATGAAGGGCCTTCCAATATCTGTCACAGAGGGACTCAGTCTCTAACCAGTAACATCCTTTAATCCTTTGGATTAGCAGAATTACCCAGTAACACAGGTCGGTATAAAGCTTGGAAGATAACACTGAAATCATCAGAGATCTTCCATTTGACTTTACTGCTCCCATAGATGAAGCTTTCAGGGCACGTGGCTCACATCCTTACTATCAACCTGCATTTCACTCGGTACAGTGCACATCAAGGGTCAATATGAAACCTTAACAGTCAGGTTTTTCAGGATAGTACCACCATGAAAAATTTCCTCAAATTGTCTCCCATGCAGTTCTTTAATGAGAGACCAGAGGAGCAAGCTAATATTTTTAAGGAGGTGATTCTGTACCGTGCTTACTCACAGCTCACGTCAGGTTGCTCTTTTCACTGTTATCACCTGATGTAAAGGTTTCTCCTGCCTAAAGGAGGACTAAAAGCATCTAATTTACACACAAAATCTCTCTTCCCACATCCTTCTCTGAACTGTCCCAGCTATGAACACCACAAGAAGTAAATAGCCTAAATGATGGCAGGTCAATTAGAGGGTTGAAATCATGTCCAATTTCATAATAGGAAGCATTATAAGTAACACATAAAGGATTTGCCTATACCCACAAGTGTAAATATTTGATTTTTATCTTGACATTGTTCTTTCAGGGAAAGTCACAGAGGGGAACACAGAGAGACTGTAAAGAGGATACTCCTGCACTGAAGAGCCAACGCCTTATGGATAATGGTTAAGTAGCATAGGGAGGATGCCACTAAGTCCCTGTAGCTGTTGGAGAAAGGGACCAGACATGAAAATATGACCCAATCTGTCTAATAAAAGAGGTTTAAAAGGTCTTGATTAATTAATCTTTGTGGCATCAATCTTTGCATACTGTCACAACCAATATTTCTGACCCACACACAAGGTGGTACACAGATTGACATCCAAATGCAAACACAAGTAAACATTGCTCTGCTTGATTTGCTAAAAGAGGGAGAGTATTTGAGATACTCATGAGAGGCCAACAGTAAAAGAAACAATGTTCAACCCTCTACAGTCCTATTACAGCCAAAACAGATCAAGATTTTTTTGTCAATTTTTTGTTGTTTTGTCCCAACACACCTGTTCAATATTCTCTAATATTCAAATTCTCTCTTGGTTTGACAAGGAAAAGGAGATTAAAGTTTTCAAAGTAATTTGCAAGAATTTTATTCCATGCTTCAGAAACTGAAATTCACCTCTCTGTTTCCCACAATTCTCATTATAATCAGAGTGACTGTGAAAGGCAGGCAAGGTCTCTGCATCAGCTGGACTGGCTTGACATGGACCTCAGGAAAACAAAGCTACTCATGGAAAACGTTTGTTTATAAAAGCCTAAAAGGACAAAAACGAAAAAAAAAAAATCCTCTATCATTTAAGCCTGTCCATAAATCTCAGTAAGACTGCAAAGTTGCAGCTTGCTTGGTATATTTTATAGACAGCGATCTTGCTGACTTGGCTGACACTAGCTAGGAGGCGGGGAAGGCAGGAAAGTTGAGATTTGGGGTGGGTAAACATTCCCATCCATCAAGTGATTGGATTTGCAACTAAAGCTGTGAAAGCCACATCAGATTAATGTTGCCAGGGCAGGAATGATGTGAAAATCATCTGTCTTTAATTCAAGGGATAGTAGGGACAGGGAATACACACGTGGGGCCAGGGCAGTCCTGGGCCCTCTGTACCTTCAGGCCAAGGTGCAGGAAAAAAGACTCCCACACAGATCCACATTATGTATAATCCTGGAGCACGTCCTCAGCTCTTTGCACTTGGTGCGGAGAAGGGAGGGGAGGGTGGAGGACAGGGTCCAACAACCAGCCCTGCAATTTCCCTTCAGCTTCACGTCTCTTTTGTTCAGAGCAAGATGCCCCAGTTGTGCTGAACCATGTGAAAAGAAAACCTACAGAGGCTTTTGTTCTCCGAAATCTCTCATCGAAGGAAAGAGCTGAGACCGAGCAATTTAATTCACTTAGGACTTTTGTGTCTTAATCCATGGAGCAAGGTTTTCAATCAGCTGTGGGGTGACAGGGGAAGGCGGCTCTTTGCAGGCTCCCCTGTGTGCAGGCGGGTGGGTGGAGGGCAGAGAGGGAGGCGAGGAGCTGAGCCGTGATCAGTCACAGATCTCCCACCCAGCCTGAGAGGAGCCGACCAGGCATTACTCCACACCAGCTTTCAGGAATGCAAAGCAGCTTATGCGTGTAGGTCATTTCAGGACACTAATGATAATTAAAATGAACCCTAAAACACACTGACACACCAAACGATGATGGGAAGTGGAGTCTGTGGGTGAAAAGGGAATAGGTCCAGCTCCTCGCTAAGGGGGCAGATGGAGGATGCAGAGGAAACAAATTAGCTTTAAAAAAACTACACATATAAGGAAAATCTATGGAAAGGAGGAGACTAGCAAAAAAAACCAAAGAAACAAACAAACACAAAAGCCCCAGCAACCAAACAAAAGAGGGACAGCACATGTTTGGACTGAGAGAGCAAAGAAAACTGGATGAGTAACAGCCCAGGTTGCATGACTTGGACAGTACCTCAGCACATCTAGGAGTCAACTGCTTTCCATCCTCAGTCCCTTCACAATTATGCAGCCCTGCCAGGGCAGGGACCAGGTGAGACCCTGACACTGAAACAGGCAGAAGTCTACCAGGCTGTGGGAATGACCTCCAGCCCCTTGTGGAACAGCATGTGCTTCACTCTCTCTGCACCCACAGCCTGACCCAATGTTTCCAGTTACCAAAGGTCACTGCTTCCCCTCACTGCTTACAGATTGGTTCTGCAGAAAAAGGACCACGGACCAAGATTTGTACAGTATTTGGAAATCAGAAGTCATCTGAGGAAACAGAGCAAAATTTTTGTTTGTAAGGCTGACCCCTATATATACACATAAACTTGTTCACACACATACAAACCTTTCCCCTCCTGGAACACCTGGATTTATAAAAGGTTTGCTTCTACTTTAAGGACACAGTTCAGGAAGGGCAGCTGTTGAATCACATTTCTCCATAGAGCAAGCACACAGCTCTGAAACTAAATGTTATCATGAAAATCCCAGTGGGCTGAGGCTGGGAAGGAAAAACAGACTCCTGACCTGCAGTTGTTAAAAATGGCTTTTTGCAGAAGAATGGTAATTTGAAGCACTATCTTACAGAGGGTAAAAAAATAACACCGGGAACTCAAGTTGCACACACTGAAATTGCACACTTTTAGCACCTTGAAAAAATCCAAATAAAACAAAAAACCCAGCACAGCCTGTAATCAGAAAGTAGCACTGGGACAGGTCTGTGGTGTGCTGAGAGCCATGCATCTCATCCCGTGGCAGGGGAGAGAAATTTGAGCAAGACAGAGAAAGAACTCTCGACTCCACTGTGGTGATATCCCACCTGGAGCACTGTGTCCAGTTCTGGGGTGCCTAGCACAGGAAGAACATTGACCTGTTGAAGTGGCTCCAGAGGAGGCATCAAAGATGATCAAACAGATGGAGCTCTGTTCCTACAAAGATTGTCTGAGAGAGTCTGGGCTGTTCAGCTTGGAAAAGAGAAGGCGCTGGGGTGATCTTACTGCTGCCTTTCAGTATCTGCAGGGGGCTCACAAGAAAGATGAGGAGGGACTTCTTACAAGGGCATGTAGTGACAGGACAAGAGAGAATAGATTTATTCTGAAAAAGAGGAAAAAATCCTTCACTATAAGAATGGTGACACACTGGCACAGGTTGCCCAGAGAAGTTGTGGGTACACCATCGCTGGGAGTGTTCAAGGCCAGGCTGGATGGGGCACTGAGCCATCTGTTCTTGTGAAAGGTGTCCCTGCCCATGGTAGGGGCATTGGAACTAGATGATCTCTAAGGTCCCTTCCAACCCAAATGATTCTGTGCTTCTATGATTCTCGACCTGTTTCCTCGTGAGCTCCAAGTGCCCTAATTCTGCCAGCAGAGTCACGATTCTCTAGCCTTGAAAGGTCCGGGTGGGTGGCTATGATGGTTTTGAGGCAGCTGAGCTCGTGGGTCAAACAAATGGCAAGAAGACTTGGTGGCAGCTGGTCAGTATGTTTAAAGATTACAGGCCTAGGTGCTGCCACCAACACCTTGTACCAGTGCTCTCTCAGCCTCCTACTCCCAGATGTAAACCACCTCCTTCTCACTGACCTTCTCTACCAGAAGCTAGGGCTTGAGAAATACCTACAGACAGATCCTGTTTACTCAAGTTCTTGACAGAAAATTCTGTAAATGGTGAAAATTTCTATGGAAAGAGAATTCCAGCTCAGTGTTACTGTAATTATCAGAAATGAGTTGAATTCAAATGGTAACAGCTACTTTTACTATTGCGAGGTGGAAACAGAAACGTTGCTTACATTAAATACTGTGCCTCTGACAGCCATATCTGTTCCTTCTTGACAACTTAAGGAAGAAAAGCAACTATCATCCATGGTTTTCAAAAAGAAATCAAGACCCCTGTGAGGCCAGACAGCTACTGAGAGTCTGATCTGAATTTACTGCTGCAGACAGAGGGGGAAGTAAATGGCACTTTATGAACTCCGTCATTTATTGACTCGCCAACATTGTTTGCTTTTGGGGAGGACGGTGATGCTTTTAAAACCTATTTTTCTCCACACTGTAAAGGGACTTGCATTTGTTTGACTGACTGCAGTGGCCTGATGGCAGCATCACCACCTCTTGTGGCTGAGCATGCTCCTTCTCCCTTGTTCCTGTACCGAAAATGCTCCATTTCATAGCTCTTTTACTTGAAGCCTTCTGACAACCCCTATAAAGATATCTCCTGGAAACCCCAGGCTTTTGCTGGGCTATGAGCAAGCTGCTGTACATTAAGCAACAATAACTAGGAACACCCAGAGCTCTTCTCCGGAGAGAAGACGGTATCCCTCTGCATCCTGTCAGGCTGAGCACGGCCACTCAGAGCTGTAGCAGGAATCCACTTCAGTTCTTCCTGTCTCAAACACTGGTCTAGCAGAGTGACTCTGTTTTTAACGTACTTGTATGGCATCAGGAAAACTAAATCACATGGGAATCACTTCCCCTGACTGCATCCTGATGGAGGTTAGGCCATGGTGAGTTTACCCTGGCTGGATGCCTGGTGCCCACCAAAGCTGCTCTGTCACCCCCCTCCTCAGCTGGACACAAGAGACAAAAAATAACAAAAGGCTTGTGGGTTGAAATAAGGACAGGCAGAGATCACTCACCAGTTACTGTCTCAGGCAAAAATGGACTTGACTTGAGGAAATTAGTTTAATTTATTGCCAATCAAATTAGAGTGGGATAAGGAGAAATTAAACCAGATCTTAAAACACCTTCCCTCCATCCCTCTCTTCCTTCTAGGCTCGATATCACTCATGATTCTCTCTTCCACCCCCCAAATGGTGCAGGAGGACTGGAAACAGAGGCTGTGGTTGGTTCATCACATGCTGTCTCTGCTTCTCCCTCCTCCAAAGGTGTTGAACTCCTCACACTTTTTCCCTGCTCGAGCATGGGATCCCTCAAAGAGGAAACAGTCTCCATGAACTGCTCCAGTGTGGATCCCTTCCACAGTGGTGCAGTTCTTCAGGCACAGGCTGCTCCACCGTGGGTCCCACACAGGGTCACAAGTCCTGGCAGCAAACCTGCTCCAGCCTGGGCTGCTCTTCCAGGGGCCCCATGTCCTGTCAGGAGCCAGGCTGAAACAGTAAGGGTTTGTTTTTTCTGCAGGAAGATAACTGATGGACCCTCTCTTTCATACTATGATGAAACATGGAAGAACTAATATCTTTTATAAACCAACAGAGCAAGGGTTGTCAAATTCATTTCAAATCCAGCAGCAAGTTCAAAAGCTATTTCCTGGGAAGGGGAGGTAGGAAGAGATGGAAGAAGAAGAGAGGCAAAGAGGGAGACAGATGTGCCAGGGGAGCTTCAGACTGGATATTAGGAAAAATTCTTCACTGGAAAGGTTGTCAAACACTGAAATAAGCTGTCCATGGCAGTGGTGGCTTCACCGTCCCTGTAGGGATTTAAAAGCCGTGTAGAGGTGGCGCTTGTGGATATGGATTAGTGGTGGGTTTGGCAGTGCTGGGTTGGACTTTATGATCTTAAAGGTCTTTTCCAATCCTAAGAACTCCTGGAAAATGAGATTTTTTTTTAAGAAGCATTTCTGCACAACTGCTAAGTTTCGCCAGAAAAGGCCAAGGATGCAATAATCACCAGAAACATCAGCAAGAAGAGATATACGGGCTCTTAGCCCTCAGGCAAGCCCTGTTCCCCCTGTGAATGCCATGACTCTGAGGAAGGTGTGGGAGCAATCTTGCCGGCTCAGTGCTGAGGGACACGTCTCTGCTCAGCTGTTCATGTCCACTCCCACTTAAGCTGCCACAGAATAACCTTGTGCTCCCCGCTGTGCCACTGTGCAAGGGCTGGCAGGGGAAGGGGCTCAGGGATAATGAATGAAGCTCTATATTAGCCACAGAAGCACAGGACAGTCAAATGAAAGGGTAAAAGTATGGTCATGAAAGACAAGCAGTCACTCCGACTGTGTGCTGGAGGTAATTACTGCTATATAAATAAACCAGAGGGAAAAAAAAATCTTTTAAAAATCTAATTACCATGCAGCACTGTGGGTTTCAACCTTGGTCAAGTACAGGCAGACCTGATTTACGCTCCATCATAAAATCCTAAGCACGAGGCTAGTCTCCCTCTCTCTTTACAATATGAGTCAGGGAATCAGCACAGGACACTTCTCAGAGAGGAGCTGCCTGATAGATAGATGTGCTCATGTCTGGGTGGGTCAGCATCTCCAACAAGCCTGGGACTACATGAGTACACCACCTGCATGCCTATTTATCACAGTTTTAACTCTGCAAGAACAAGACCTTTTTGTTTTGTTTTGTTTTTCCAAAACAAAAGAAAAAATTTACTCCCAAACCTCTGTTTCACTGGACTTTTTCTGATGATTAGTTTCTCATGACCCTTAGTAAGGATATTTCTCAGTTGTGCAGAGCTGTCTACCTTCTTTGAAGCGTGTCATGAGGCATTTCTGTGAAACTTTCCTAATTGTGTAGAAAATGGAAACTGAGGTAGATGCTTAATTTATGACTGAAACTTTTGTCTCCTACTCAAGCAAGAGTTTTACGCTCTGCTTATTTTTTTTTTTTTAATCTCAATGTGAACCCTTTACCCATCATTCTAAGATAAAAAATGACCCAAACTTAGATCTTTATTTCCTGTGCCTTTGCTTGTTGCAGGATAGAATTCATGAACGAAAAACAGTGGGTGAATCAAGTGCAGCAGCTAACTTCAGATGCAAAACCATTTTGAACTTGAAGAACTGAGGCACATTCAATAGCAGAGCAAATTAAATCCTAAAACACATCTGATTCTCCTCATGTGGAACCAAGTGCTACACTGCAACATTTTAACCTCAGAAACACTTCTGACAACAATCAAGTCTAGGCTGGATCTGCAGCTCCACATTCAAAGCTGTTGATGTAAATAGACAGGAAGCAGATTTCCCATCGTGAGCAAATAAGAGATGTGTTTTTCCTATCCCAGTTTGAGAGAGAGAAATCAGAACCTATTAGGTCAATAATTTTTGTCAGTAGACAAGCACACACACATGTGTATAAGGACAAATATGTTAGGTCAGTGAAACATCTCGTATAAATTCCAAACTGCAAAACTGTGTTAAAAAAACTCTGCAACTTTTCTCAACAGATTTCAGCTCTCAGTGTTGGTTAGATTTGAAAGCCAAGCATTTTGCTTAAAGCCATATCAAAACAATATGCTTCAATAATTTCTAAACATAAACACAGCTCTGAAAGTGGTAGGACACCCTGGGGCAAAAAAAAATAACTTATTGTCATCTAATTGTTTCCAGCACTTTTGAAAAACAAACAGTGAAACCAGAGTTAAGTATTAAACAGAAGCAAAAGTTAGAAAATAAACACCATCAGAGTTCAAAAGTAAGACAATTTCCTTATCGTCGTTAATGAGATTTATTACCCAGCATCTGTTATCCTACCTTTAAAAAGTCAAAGCCCACTTTTAATAATTGCCTCTTGCTTTTATACGGTATCTGGCACTCGCACAGCTTCCTTGATTAAACCTCAAAGCAGGTAAGCACTGTGATCCAGAGAAAGGAGGATTCAAAGGTAAAACAAATTGCCCATAGTTTCAGAGAAATCAGTGCCAGAACAAAGAATCAGAAGTCCAGGCTCCCATTCTTTACAATAAACCACCCTGCAGCTAAAGCCTTGTCTGCTATTGCCCACCATCAGTGTGAATTTTGCAGCCCTGATGGCACTCAAACCTCTGTAGCTTTGGAGAAGTTGCACACACTGTACACATAAACATAACAGCCTCATCAGAGGAGCTCCTGGATGTCTAAATGGACACAGTAAAGAAGGTGGGTACTGCTGTTCGTGGGGCTGCTCATGCATAACACCATCAGGAAAAAAACTAATGGGTGCAAACAGGCTGCAAACATCCTTAGACATGAAGGTTTGTGACCCACGGAGGAATAAAAGTCTTGAAGAGACTGAGTGAATTAATACACAGCTTTACTGAGGGCTGTGCTATGGCAGCAGCACTGGCAGTGGAGAAGGGTGGGTAAGTGAGATGCTTCACCTGATCTCATGTTAAAGATGTTATGGGAGGGTGAGTGGTGTGGGGAAATAACCCACTCTATCTTGCACTCACTTCTGACAATCATCTTTTTTAGCTTTTTAAATTAGGATCTAACCCCATTTTGATGAATTTCTTATTGGGAAAAGCAAGCAAAAACATTTGAGATTACATTTTACTAGCTGTGAAAATCTCTGCTGTAACACTCCTGTAGCAGCAATCCTTGAGACGTGTTTTATCAAAACCATGACCCATGCCTCTAAATTTTATCTTATCTTCCTGCAGCCCTTTCAATCAGGGAAAATGTAAGCAGAGAGTTCAAACTGTCACAGATCCACTTACATTATATTTAAAAGTAAAAAGAAGGGGACAAATATTAAAATGCTTCCACACAAAGAGAAACAGAGAGACAGCTCTAAAAGAAACTGGAATAGCTCTTGGGAACAGCTCTTGTCTCTTGAATAAATACTTTGCAGTTTACAGCTTTCTATAAAAAAGACATTTTCTTTTTTTCCATCTTTCTTCAAGCTAAACACAAGCTTTATGTTGTAAAAAACTAAAAGGTTTGATAAGCCCAAGAATGGGCTTCCTGTATGTGCGTCTGAATATGTGCATTTTTATTCTGGGTTCAAGAAAAAATGTGTGTACAGCATGTGCCACACACTGAGACTGTCTCTGCTCTAAAAACTTTGCTACATGCCCGCAATTCCAGGAGTGCACAAGAGGCACAACTTGGAGCTTTGCAGAAGAAAGACACAAGTGGAAGGCAGAACTGCTGGGAGATCAAGAGAAACTCAGATGATTCTCATCAAACTGAAGTACCTACTTTTTCTTCCTCTGTTCTCAGCTCTCACCTTCCTCTTTCTTCCCCATTTGACTGTGGCCTCTACACTCATGGGTATCTCTAGTATTTGCGGCATTCACAGTTTTCTGAACTTTTCCCAGTTAATATTTCTTGCTTGCCAGTAGGGATTTAATTTTAAAAACTAATAATAGAAAAAATCATTCATGTTAGCACTGCAGGAAAGGTTATTATTACTCTAAAAAAAAAATAAAAATTACAGAAGCTGATTTTGAGGAAGACAGGCAGTTGTCAGCTCAGAACAGAAGAGCCTGGTGGTCACACATGGCTAACTCTCTTATCAGGGTGATTCTCTCCCTACAGACTAGCCAAGGAATAGTTTTGCTTACTCCTGTCTGATTCAGCTGACCTCAGGCAACCTTCCCCCAACTTGTCTCAGCGTAAGAGTCATCAAATAAAAAAATATGTGCTGTGAAATTTGGGGAAGTTCAAAAGCACATCAGAGATTTTGACTTGTTCTTTTAAAGAAACAGGATGTGCCACACTTAAAAATGGTCCTTTATGTTCCTGAAGTGCCTGAAAGTTATAGTAAAAGAGAAAACGTTTCGAGTGTTTAGCTCCGACTTTGCTATACAGAGTAAGTGACAAAGTCTTGCAGGCAGAATATCTCTGTGAACAATAGGAGCTGTTCAGCAAGAGGCAATCTCTAGAAAGAGAAGCTCAGGGACCTTATGTAGGGCAAATGAGACTATGTGCTTAATATCCAGGCTATTACTGTTACTCTGTTATGTCATGTATCTTATCCTGTGATGCACTTTTCCCATCCTGGAAACAGAGATAATGTATTTATTGTTTGCTTTAATCTTACGGTTAAGTTATGTGGACACAATCCACTACAATTTGCTGTGCATTGTGGTTGAATTTCTGAAAAAAAAAAAAAAGAAAAAACAAACCCCAAACAAAACCCACAGCCTTTATTCTGTTTCTTAAACATCCTTAAATTTGTTGAACTCTAAAAAGAGTAGCATTCTTGTTTCCTTTTTTACTTCAATAATATCAATATTTTAAGGTAAATTGAATTTTTTGTAGTACTTCCTGCAAGTCTCTAATGTCGTACAAAATTAATAATAGAAATTCTGAGTTGCAGAACAAGGAAAAACTTCAAATAAAGGCATATTTTAAAATGAAAAAGGCAGTAAGAATTTTACTCCAAGAGCAGGAGAAGTCAGTCCAAATCTCTGACCACTGAGTCACAGGGCAAAACTGAGATTTATCCAACCCGAAAGTGAATATATTTATTCTAGCTTTTATAGACTGCAACAAGGATCAGGACAATATGTGCACTACTAAGCCCCCCATAATTCACTAAAAAAAGGATATGAGGAATATTTCAAAACAGATTCACTTGTACAGTTGCAGAGGCAGTGAGCTACATCACTAGCTTTATGAGAGAACTATGCTTACATGGTTATTGGGATGCAGTAGAAAAAGTTAGTTTAACAGCAGTGTCTTGGAGGGCTAAAGCCTTACTCACTCTTCACTCACTAAACTCATAGTTTAAAAGAACTTTGCTCTTAAATAGAGCTTAGCTGGCTTACACAGGCTTTACATCTACCCCTAAGTTTCTTCCCTCTTTCCGGCAAGGGCCCTCCAACCCTTGTGATGGCATCCCAGTGTTGAATCAGCCACACATCCAGCTCATCACAGATGATATTTACAGCTGTGTCAGACTCAAAGAGCCTGGATGAGGGCAGCCACACAGCGGTATATTTATCGTGCGTCACTTAGGAGATGCAGAATATTGCTTGGACACTTTAATAGATGCATCAGTGTTAACTGATTTGCTCTGAGGCACCATATGCTAATCAAATGGGGTGCGATGCATAATGTCTTATTAATGTCGTAATAAAGGAAATCTCGATGTGTTCCGTAATGTCTTTATGATTACCTTTAATTTTAGATAGCTGGTGAAGGAATGTGTGTTCAATACCTGGATCTGCTGTCTAATTACCTAGGATATAACAAGAACCAAGTGTACGATAAAAGGCCAGGGTTTTTATTGGAGATCGCTGGTGACAAAATAAACCATAAATAACACTTACAATCTGAACAAGCGCCTGAAACACCACATCCTGATCGGCATGTGAGATTGTTTTAGGCATATTTTGATTTCTTTTCATCTTTAGTCACCAACCTGGAAAAAGGAAAGGCATAGACACAGAGGGATATAGCTTCAAAGAAGCTCCCAGGAGGTTTAAATACACGGGTCCAACAGATGTTTTACATTTACTTCTACAAATAAACATACTCACAGTTCTGTCATTCACTTCAAGCCACCCCTTATGCTTACGACAGCTTTTCAGGTAAAGTTACCTTAAGCCTGCTCATCTTTTTCAGAAATGCTCTTACTACTTTCCTTCTTAACACACACACTACTACTTTGAATTAGCTTCTGAGAATTTGAAGCAATATGGAGAATAATCTCCTATTAACAGCATATGGATTTCAGGTGTTTTCCATTATGCAATTTACCTAATCCTTAATGTATTTTGCATAGGGAAATGGTAACTATTCCCCTTTTGTTACTGGGGAAACTGAGGCACAGGATTCCGATAGCCTGATACGTGTGACGACACTTAGGATGTGGGATTAGTTGCCAGGTCTCACAACTTCTAAATCAGCTGCTGAGCAAATGAGTCATTGGAATGGAGCTCCTCACATCAAAATAGCATGTGCTAGAAGAAAATTTTGTTTTGTTGTGCCAGGTAAGAGAGGTTTCAGGAGTCTTGTACAAAAGATGAATTGATTGAAATTTATGTCCTTGCTTCATCAAGATTCTCACCCAAAAACTGGTGCTCTTGCACATATGCACATATCACCCTTTCATCCTTCTTTTGTATAAAAAGCTTTTAAATCAGGACCCCAGAGGAAAGGTTTTGCAGCTGAGGTGGTGAAACTGGAAACAGAACACAACTGAAAATTTTAGCATGACCCTTCACAACCAGAGCTGCTCAGTGGTGGTATTTGAGCCCCTTCATACAGACAGACTCCAAGGTGGCTTGTCCCTAAATATACTTGACAGGTGTACACAGAGTCATTTCAGGCAGGTGGTGATGAAACCATGATCAGCATCTGCCCATTGTAACTGAAACAGAGAGGAAGGAAAGAGTGAATTCTGGATCTCTGAGTGAATTGCAATCTGCTACTCTAGCATGAATCAGAGAAAAGCCTCTACAGGTCAGTAGAGTCACACCAGGGTAGAAGTAGTAAAAAAACTAAATGAAAACCAGGCCCAGGAATTAGAGCAGCAATGCTGCCTGGGCCCTAAGAGACAGCCAGAAACCCTTTGATAGAGTAAAATCCTCGTACGCTGCAAGAAACAACCTGCAAGAGAGTTCCCTATCGGCATCATTAATGCATTCCCCAAAGCAGAAATCAGAAGGCTCTTTCCAGAGGAGGGATGTTGTAGAAAGAGGCTCCCTGTTTAATGACACCAGTGAATGTTTTGCCTGATGTGGAAAGAAATTAGCTCCTTCTGATTTGGTGTCTACACAGGCTGGGACAGACCTAAAATTCATGGTCAGAAAGGGTGCAAGGCAGGGTGAGGAGTGGAAAGTAGAAGTCATTTCAGCAGTGGGATAACTAGAGAGTGTTTTTTACAATTCATGATCCCTTCCAGCCATTTAGCTTCCTGGAACATGGGATTCACCTTCCTTATGATCTGTTTCTCTGTCTTTTGGATTTATGAAAAATGGGGAATTGGTGCTCAGGATCAAGCAGAACAAAATCAAACAACCCTGGGGACAGTGTTGGCCCCAGATGAGAAAGTAACTGTGCACCTAGGCTAAAAGTCATGTTTTCAGCTGTTCAGTGATTTTAAGTCTGGACTTTGGTTCCAGACCAGCTCAAAAAGTACAGTGTTATTACTAGGTACAGAAGATTTCCTTCTCCCTCTTTCTTTTTTTTTTTTTTTTTTTTCCCTGAAGTTCAGGTCTCAAATCAGTGTTACTGCTTCTTAAGCTAGTGAACAGAGCTGTGAGGAATTCCAAAAGATCAGCTGATCCAGAAGGAAGTTACTAATATTCAGTAGTTCATGAATGCTTGTCTAATGTCATCTTCACAACTTCTACAGACTGAGATAACAGAGCAACAGTAAACACCACCCTTGTGCTTACATCTTTGCTGGCAAGTTCCATATCTCAGTAGCTTTCTGCAGCTCTTTTTCTGTCTGTTGAAACTTGCTGTTCCCTCTAGTAGTTGTAAACTGTCCAAACAGAGGAGTTATCCACTTCCACAGAAGCACATCTGCCTGACTTCCATGCAACAAAGGCCAACACTGTGTTTGTCTGTCATTCTTAGTTTTTTTTTCTACTCCTTACCTCTAACCTTATATTTAATTGTTTTATTTTTCCCTCATCTGACTAATATAACTCTTACAGCTTCTATGCCACGTGGTATGTTTATGTAAAGTCTAATTTGGAGGCAGATGACTTTATTATTGACCTCTGTGCACTGCCTCAGTGCTGGATACCAAGATACCTTTTTCATCATCTTAGTACGATGGATGCTCAAGAAGGAATTTGTCACTCTGGTATGCCTGGACTTCTCAACATTAACACTGTCCGGGGGGTAATTCTGAAATAAACTGGAAACAGTAGAAAGGAAAGATCTTGGAAGAAGTTAGAAATAGAAGCAGACAAGGAAAAGGAATTATAAAAATATTTGAGTGTTAGGTCTAGTTTAAATTTCTCCCCCAAAACAGTGTTGAAAAAACACTGAGCAGTATAGACTCCACAGTTTCTGTTTATCCTACAAATATTTCTGCACCAGAATAAAAAAATTAAATATAGCACCTCAGACCAACTCCAGCTGAAACTTAAGATGAACCTGAATATCTCTGGGTTTGCCTAACCTGTATTCCTAATGCTGTTTGTTCTAAGTCAGCAAACCCTCATTTCTACAGGGAATGTTTGAACTTAAGTCCTAATCCATATGAACGACGGCAAGAACACATAAGAGCGGGAATCGTAAATCTAAAGCCTTTTATTTTATTTTTCATTCCCTCGTAGTTCCATAGCTCTAAGCATTGTGGCTTCCACAGAGGGTAGCAGCACACTGCCAGCAGCATACCTAATTAATTCCTCCTCGCCTGTTCCATGTGGCTTCCTTACCCCCCATCCAACTGACCTATTGCTTCTCTTCAAGATAGGCTAAATTAATGATGGTGAAATTAAGGAAGAAGTGAATTATTTAATTCCATATAGTATCAAAGCTTACATGATCCCAGCACTGACTAGGCCAGAAGGATCAGTCCATGCCCTTGGGATTGTTTTTCTGGTCTCCTCCCTGAGTTCTCATCAAAATCAATGGGAATTTAGCCTGGTCTTCAGTGGGTGACCTTTTAATTCTCAAGAGGTGCATAACGCTTGGCATTTACTCTGTGCAGTGTCTTTCATGAGAAGGGCTCAAAATATCTCTCTACACCAAGTCTCACAATATCCTCAAGGGGAAAGTAAGCATTATCCTCATTTAATTAACGCATTGCCAAAGGCTAAAATACGAACTAAAGGAGTCTGATCCTTCAAGGTGCACAGCTTGCTCATACTCTGGTGAAGCTGGTGGGGAGATGAACACACTGAACACCAAACAGGATTACCCTCCAAGACCAAGGTCAATTTTCAGACCAGATATTCTTGCCCAACATTCTTCATTCAGTGTTTATATTCAGTGCCTTCACCCACTGCTGCATCAAGATCCAAGTGATAGCAACAACAAGAAATATTTTAAATTGATTTGTTTGTGGTGGTGTGTGTACATAAGCTAGCCAATCCCGAAGCACATCAACCTATGTGCCAATTTTCTCCTGTCAATCAGCACAACACAGCAAGCAGAAAGGGTCACCAGGAAGCCACCAACATTCCCAGGACTTGGCTTTACTCCTGCACTGGCCGGGACTCGGCATATCAGCCAAGTGGTAAGTCACCACTCCCAGATCATCTCAGTTCAATTCCTACCTATTACCCTGACACTAATAATGAGTATCTCACTATCAGCAATTTGCTCCCTAAAAGCAAGTAGGCAGGAAGAGGAACAGAGCCATAGAGAAGCTAAATAACTTCTGAAGTCCTGTAGAATGTTTGCTGTAACCAGGGAATTTAACGGAGTTGACTTGGATCTTTGTGGAGTTAAAATTCTGTCCACTAGACCATTAGGAAAAAGATGTAAACTTCCCTCTGCCTATTCTCATCTGCCATCCACCTTTTCCCTCCTCCTTTTTGGTCATATAGCTGTTTATTTTCATTACATCTTAAGTTCTTCCAGGCTTTTTCTACTTTTGAAGATGATTTGATATCTTGATTGAGGCTCATAATAAATGTGTAAGCAGGTAGATCCCTAAATTAGCCTAAAAGTCATGACGGATGCATTGTCATAAGAAAAAAAAAGCAGCAGTGGGGGCAAAGACAACTTTACTATGATGCACACCCACAGCCAGATGCCCAGACTTGCATTGAAACCCAACATCTTTTTTTTTTTTTTTTTTTTTACCCCATAGCAGTTGTAAAACAGAATTAAGCTAGCATGTCACTGAAAATAGGATCTCTCCTGTGGGGTATAATGTCTACTATCATTTCGGAGCAATTTGCTGCTCTATATTCAAAGAACTCTTGAGTTTCTACAATAGGCAGTCTAATTGCAAACATTTGGTGCTAATGTTTGATAACTAGAAGCACAGCAAATCCAAGGTGTATTTCAGAACAGTATGTGTGTTTTCTTTGCTTCAGTGGCTGGACAAGACATCCATTAGAAGGTGATGAGCTAAACTGCAATCTTCTTGGAAGATTTTATGACCGTACCAGGATTTAAAGAAGTTCTACCGAATGCACCTCAAATAGGTACAGGTGTGAGACCAAGTCACATATAGGCACTCTGACAAAGTCACTTTGAAATGGAGAAAAAGCATTTCAGGATCTGAAGCCAGATAAATGTGGCAATGAAGAGGAGGGATAAGTCAGTAAGTCAACCCCCAGTTACAAAACTACTGAGCACTCGTGCTGTAGGTGGTTGCTACAGACTGGCCTGAGCTTTCTTAAGCACAACCTTGAAAATTTTAGTGGTGAAGAAAGTGTATGGAAAAAACCCTCACCATCTAAAAGATGTCAGCTTGATTAATGACAAAAACTTACTCCAAAACTTTATTCTCCAGTTTTATGTTCATGTTCTCTTTGTCCACAGTGTAAGTTGCCAGTAAAATGCGGGTTCTGTTACAACAAATCTGAGCTGTTAGAACTTCAAGTTACGACAAACAGTAATGAAAATAAAGAATTCACTGGAATGTTCAATTTTAATTTTTTTTTCAATGTAAGTAATTATCTCTAATCTTATATACTTGGTATATAAGCTATTAAACACAAAAAAAGTACATTTTCAGGGAAGTTTTCTGTCTTTTTTTTTTTTTACCTGAAATTCCATGAGAAGGCTACCATATTAGTACATGATTAATACATAGAGTTTATAAAAGAAAAGGACTCATGCAGATCTTCTGACAGAGTATTTTCCTTGATTCTTAGTTAGGTATTCCTTAGTGCATGCTCCAAACAAGTGCCACTGTTATAAGCCTATAAACAACATGACCCATAAAAATTCAACACTAGCTTCTAGTTATATATTGTTACTTACTATTTTCTTTATTATATTAGACATCTCCCATGCTCCAGGTATTTTACAGCTCTTAGGATAGTTAATGCAATTTAAATATATATATAGTGACTGTACTGAGTTCTTGTTCGCTAAAGGAACTATAATCTATCAGAAAAAAAGCTAATTACAGTTTATCCCATTGATTTATATCTCCCCAAGCCTCCCCTCCCAATTTTTTTTGTAAGTATTAAAAACCTTAGGTTGTAATTTTGATATATGCTGCTAGATAGATTAAATACCAACTAATTCTCATATAAAACTGGTAGTTTGATCAATACAGTTAAAAGCTTCATTCCTCACATATGTATTTCTCATCTTTAGAACTATCAATTTTAATCTCACATGTTGGGATTAGATAATAATCAGGGCAGAAATTCAGCCCCACAGAATTCAACAAATCCTCCTGTTCAAATTATACAGAAAAGAACAGTTGATCCCTCTTTGGAATAAGAAAGATGGACTGGATAACCTTTCCAAATTCTGTCCAAGGCTACATCCTACCTTTCAATCATCAACTCCTTGCCTTCTCCCTTCCTCTGTTACTTTTGTTGGAAGTAACCTCGTGGAAACAGATGTGAGAGAAAACACCCAAACGAAGTTAGAAAAGGCAATTTCCCAGATTATTTGTTTCGCAGCCTAGACACACAAGAGAAGACACTGGAAAGCCACCAAGAAGGTTTGCCCTCACATTCTGCAAGGAACTGAGCAAATCTGTTTTGTCCTTCCTGTAAGACACAAATGGATTTCTCACTGAGTGAGTCATTTCATTTCCCAGATAGCCCCAATGTCCTTCTTATGAAGGAGGGCACAAGACAGAAGGGAAAAAAACAATAAATAAAAATCACTTCAGCAGCAATGGGTGTGATGTGGGAACCTGATTAGAATGCCATAATGTAGCCCTGATATAGGAAATTAAATGGAATAGAGAGTAAGCAGCCTACAAAGATTCTGGTTTCAAATAGCATTTATTGTCAAATTTAAAAAAAAAAAAAAAAAAGGAGAAAAAGGAAGCAAGCAGAAGAGGTGCTGGATCTGGATTTCCTAATGGTTTTCTACAATAACTTTGAAAAAGGTTATGTGAGGAAGAGAGGAAACTGAAGCCTTTTCCCTCCACAGAGGAAAGCAAATGGGTGACACTATGCTAATGAAGACAATTCACTCCCAGGATGAGTCATTCAGCAGCAACAGGGTCTTTGTCCTGCCTGTTGATTCATATTCTTTTCCCCCTAGCACAAAGAAGTCATCTTAAAAGGGTTGGCTGGGTGACCTACCCACTAACAAGTTTGGATTTGATTTTGTTATTTATGTGGTATTAGTACAGTGTCACCCCTAGGGAGATTTTCCCTTCAGTCTCTGGGTTATCTTCTGTGGGGTGGGATTGAGCAAAGCTTGAAGCAAGACATGATGCCAGAAGAACTACAGCAGAAACAAGTCATGAGCAGGCAGTGTATCTGTTGGTGGGAAGGTCAGCTTGGCCTCCCCTTTGCAGTGCAAAAATTAGGACAGGATTTTTTTTTTTTTCCTTGAAATCTAATTGTCTTTGTGTGAATAATTCCTAATGGTTCTATTTCTCTCCTCTGCTTTGACACATAGGAGCTTTTAAACAGATCATCCCTTGGATGTGAGAGCCCAGATCTGAACTAGCACAGTGCTGGGATACAGGTCCCATTACGGAAAGCTTCCTTGAGCAAAATTGTTTAAAAATCAAAACAGAATGAAGACGTCCACAATGTCGGCTGTAACAAGAGTATCAGCTGCTCAAGGACTCTATATCTGAACCGATCGGAAGCAGCAGAAAAAAATTATAAACCTTGTCCTTCAGAACTGGAACACTTTATTTTCATTTAATGACAACTATGATGGTCTTTTTAAGAAGCAAGAGAAAATTAAAGTACTATTTTTAAGCACGTATCTTTTAAATGTATAACTTTATGGAAACATTACTAACCAGATAGCTGGTATAAATTGTCATATTTCTAGTGACTGAAGGCAGCTGAATCAATACTTCAAACTAGGCTCAATATTTGAATGGAGCAGTAAGGAAGGTGGTGTAATCCACTGTTATAGATTAAGAGGGCATGTCAATCCTAAATTGGACATTACAGAAGAACTAGTTAAAAAGACTTTTCCTCTAAATATAGCTGTGGTGGGGTTTTTTTTCTGAATAGTAAATATTTTTTTGTGCTGAGTTATTTAGTCCAAGTTTTCCCTGATGTCATACAATGCAGAATTTGTCTCCTGCATCTATCACACTGCCAATAACACTCAATAAAACATCAAATTAATTATCAAAAAGTATTTAAGATCAAAATCTTTGATTGCCTGTAATGAGATGTCCAGTGATGCTAATTGCAAAAAAAGTGTCTGTTTAGAACTAATCATCAGAAACACATTTCAATGTGAAATAAGCAATGATCATTATGACAAGAATAATTAAAAAAAAAAGAATCAATTGCACATATATTAAGCAAAAGCTCTTGTACATTAGATATTCATTTTATGCTTCATATTCACATCTATAAATAAATAAATAAATTTTGCTGTTTATTGGGAATTTCTTAATTTTCAGCAATGAGTATCTGAAAGGAAAACACCATTATATTCAGAGAGCTCTTTGAAAAGGTGACTTGTGGTGCCATAATTCAGACAAATACTTTTCCTCAAAGTAGTAAAAGCAGTGATAAAAAAAAAAAAAAAGTACTTCTTCACGTTTTATTCTGTTTAAAAGGTTGGTTTGCTGCCTAGACTGATGCTACATTTCTTGGACAGAGAGCTGAGGGACAAAGAGGTGTTCAGACCACCATGAGATATTTTCCCACCTTTGACTATACCTGTGAGAGTCCAGGTAACTGAGTGAAAACTGAGCTGTGCTGTGCCCGGTTTATGAAGTCTCAGTGGCAGCAGCACCTGGCTCTGATATTACCTATGAAGCCACTAGAGGAGAAAGATCACTCATGATGGGCAAAGACTAGGTGAATTTTGGAAGCTTCCTTCCTCCCTCTTGTTTCAGTAGCAGAGGTTGTGCTTGCCTGGAGCTGCTGCAGTGGCAACCCATGGATTGTACTCCCTTATATCATCATTAGCCTGAAAAAGCATGTGATCTGTACTCCAATTTACCAGTAAGGATTGAATGGATGTCTCTGTTGATGGCAGCTATATCCTGGCAGTCCTACTGCAGCAGCAGTGAAGGATATCTTGTACTCAGGTCAGATCAGCAGAACTGCTCTCTGTAAAGGCAGGGGATGCAAAGGGACCAGGTAGCTCCTGCAGAAAAGCTAATTTGTTTGGATGGGAATTTCTTGGGAAGGACATATTGGTTGGATGGGACCTCAGTGAACTTTATTCAAGTTATATATACAGATTTGTCCCTTGTATGGGCACATCACGTCTCCAATTCTGTCCAAAATCGCTATACAGTTCTTTTGCTCATCCCTCTCCCCTCTCCCCATTTATTATTTATTTAAATAATATCAGCTTTCAGAAGGAACAGATTGCTAGAAGTTCTGCAACTAGGTGCACCAGTGGTGGAACTACTGAACATTAATTTTTCCAGTCTCACTCCCAGTTTGCTTTCTCTTCTGTCAAAATAATGTACTTAACTGAGGCTTTTCACTCAGTGGGAATCAGGCTTTCCCTCATCTATCCACAGCCTTATTTTCATTAAATTTGTAGGAACTGTATACATTTGAGAGGGCTTACTCCAGAAAAAGGACAGGAAAAAAAAAAAAAAAAAGGGAGAGAGAGAAACTTGGTTACTTAGTTCAACAGATGGGAAAAAAGACAAGAATGGTAAATAGAGCTACAGTACAAAAGTTTAAGACTCATGTTCTCATAAATTCAAGCTTAAGAAAGAATCAAAATGTGTCCTGGTTATTTTCTTGACCCCCATATTATAGTAATATTGCTTCTCATTTTACTCATTTGTTCAAATAAAAAATGAAAAATACAGAAAGCAAATAGATTTAAAAAATGGGCAAGGAAAATGGATGACAATTTAAAGCAAAATAACTGGCTCTACTGGTTAACTGTTTAAGCTGCACACATTGCCAGGTCCTGAATCCTGACACTGTGGTCTTCTGATTCCTATACACTGTTGTGCATTTATCTACTTCTTTTGTTATTGTGCACACTGATCTTCTAGGCCTGGCATATTTTCTAAATGCCTTTGAAGCTCTTGAGCCCCAATTGCAACCACTGGCAGCACTACATGTAACCGTGGCTATTCCTGTCCTCGTCTGTGAAGCACTAGGAAGCAGCATTGGGAGTGCAGACACACAGCGACAGGAAAAGTCAAGGCATCACTAAAGCAAGGAGTCCTGTCTAGGATGAAAAAGACTCTGCACGCCTGAGATGGAAATCCACTCCCTTTCAAGCCAGAAGAGCCTCTGGCCATACACAGCAGTTCAAAGAGCCACATACAGACTTGCCACGACAAACGGGGTCTATCTTGTGGAGGGCAGCTAAATTCCCAGTCTCACTGGGGACACACTGGAGAAGGATTGAGCCTATAGGTGTTCCACAGCAAACTGAAAGGAAAAAAAATACTGTTGCTAATGGAGCACGTGGAGAAATAAAATTTTCTGTAACCTCTCTTCTCTCAGTAGAACTCTTCAAGTAAAACACTCTTTTCCTGTGCAGTGTAACAAAAGTGACAGCAGCCTCAAAAGTTCTGTTTTGTCAGTTTTTGTGACATCTCCTGTCTGCTCAATTATCCAGCATCCTGAGGGACCAAACTTAGTCTGGTCTTGTTCAAAAGCTCATGGCCTGTTCTGGTGACCTAGTGAAGCGTCTTTTATTCACAGGTAGTTGAATGGCAAAATTTCTGTTGAGACAGAGACCACCCAGTGCCCAAAAAAGTGTGATATCCTGTCAAGGTGAATATCCTAGTATCATATTTCATATCTCATTATTATCCAAAATAACCATAAAATGTTACCTAAATTAGTTAAGCCCCCACACACTTCTTGGGCTAAAAATTTAACAAAAGTGTCCAACTCTGTTCTCAAATCACTGGGACATGGGAAAATAATGTTCAAAATCCTGGCATCATCACAGGTTTTCTGTAAATAACGCGAGGAGATTTATTGTGCATAATATGTTAGCTTGCCCAGCCCTCTGGCTCATTCTAGAAACCCCAGCATGCAAACACACTCACAATGCCTGAATAGCTTGAAATTTGAGTCCAAGGTACAAAATCAGGAGAAGATAAACATGAAGGAAAAATGAGGCAATGCCAAAAGAGTACATTATGTTCAAAATGTTTCCCTTCCCATGCTGCTGTAGAATTTGTCTGTATACTAAAAAGAAAAAGAAAAAGAACCAGCAAGCGTCAGAGTTGACATTATTTCCCACTGAATGCTTACAAAACCACAAACACAACAGATCACAACACCTAAGCAATACAAATAGCCTGAACTCTTGCCAGTGAGGCCTTTGAAAATATGTACATTTCTAGATTTTACCAATTCCAGAAAGCACACAAAATACTGTGCTTCCTAAGAGCAAAAGTACACCGGTCAGTCTTCTTCCTCCACCATCCTTTCCATGCTGCAAGGAGAGAAGCCCTTCCATGTTGACTGTCTAATTGTGTTCTGCAAATGCTGCAGGGACCTTTAGTTCTTCACCTCAGTTCTTTATAAGCCGTGTTCCTGCAGTAGACAATATAAAACCCTAAATATACACTTTAGTGTAAAAAGTATATTCTTTTTCAAGAAAAAACTGAGATCCTTTACAGTTTGCCAGAATGACCATATTGCTAGGTGGGACAGAAGATATGAAGGTCAAAAATTTGCTCATGGCTAGGACAATTGATGTACTTGAGCATCTGTAGGCAGCAGCAGAGTAGGCAAGGGCTATCACAATGTCCAGGCACAGGAAAGGCACAGAATATGTAAATTCATATATGTGTTTTTTATGTGATAAATGACTCATCTAGAAAACTTCTTAACTCCTTGCTCACTTATTAGTTATGCTGTACTCCTGTCAGTATTTGACAGAAATGTGCCCACAATTCTTCTTAAAAAGTGACTTTTTTTCACCTATGGATGACTTTTTTCTTTGATCTGTGCAACTGCTATCAGAGGTGAGCAGCAAATTTCTGATCAACATATTTAATCACACTGTCTCTTCAGAGAGGCCACTGTAGTGCTCACGTAATCTCCTTTGTCTCGGTTCCTGGAAATCACTTTGAAAAACAATGGTTGCAGCTGCAGAAGTGCTGAAGAGTGAATAGGGAAAAGAGGTGCTTCAGCAACCTCTTCCTCAGCTCCAGAATTTGTCCCTCAATTTAGAAAATAGAGGATCCAATTAATAACATCGAGTATGGTTTCCAGAGCTATTGATGGAGCTCTACATGGATCACTTCTCCCAGCTGGAGGAACTGCATATCTAACCAAAAGAACTAAACTAAAATGCCCATAGTACAAATGCTTTTATATTATATTGGCTAACTGGTGTTGGAGAGGCTAAAGTCATCATTACTGTTGCTTAGGATTTGTCATGCTGCCATACCAAATGCACGTTGGAGATTTCAATGGGCAGAACTGACAGCAACTTAAAGGGGCACCAACTGTTCAATTTATCTCATTAACTTCAGGCTCTTAAGTAACCTGTCCTTCAGAAATGCTTCAAGAGATTTCATTGACTGCAGAGTGAACTGAAGGAGATTAGCTCCTAACTTGACACCTCAGCTTGAGTGAATCAGGAACCAGCAGTCAAAGACACAAGACTGAATCACCAGTTCTCTTCACAGCTGCACTACAGCTACTGGTGAACAAGCCTTCCTTTACCCCACTTCTCTGCCACCACTCTCTACCCCTTCCCCAGACTGGAAAGCTCCCAAAGGTGAAGGACATCTCTGTACACTTGTGAGACACCAAACCTTGCAGGGTCCTGACTTGCACTGAACCCAGCAGCAATTATTGATGCATAACTTTACAATCTGAATTACTACATCACCAGCAGAACTCGTTTTGACAAGGCAACAGCACACATTAAAAAAACCACCCTCTGAATTAGATGATTCTAATGGAAGTACAATCTTCCACATCTGAGTAGAATATTAATATAGAATTGGAAACAGCATCTTAGTATTAGGAGTCTAGTCCCTAAGTTCACTATATATTGAATGAGCAGAGATTGGCATAGCCAGATGGCAATTCAGATCCTAGGTAGGCTGAACTGACCCCTGGAAGTGTCTGTGAATATTAACAGTTCCCTTTAATGATTTGGGAAGCACGTCTTAATTTATACTGAAGCCTCTAGCGTATTTCTTTCCTTTCCCACCCGCCTCACAAAATGTTGACATAGAAGACACCAAAGCAGAAAATCCCCCCAAAGAACTCTTAAAAATTTACTTTTATCTTCTCCTAGTTAGAGCTGTCTATGCAACATGTCTATGTTTTTACCCATCCATTTGTACTTTCTGGACAAAAACTCTGTTGCAAACTGAAATTTTATGATTCTAGATTTCAAGTAATACTTTAAAAAGCACTTAGATGCCTTATAGTATAGCAAAAAGGATAAATTCTGCATCCATTGACACAGATGTCAAAGGTCTCATTCTTTTGCAGGTCTCAGCTTTAAACAGTACTTGCCACCACAGCAGTATTGTTAGAACTACTGTAAGTGACGGAGGAGAGGAAAAAGAACATGAAATGAAGTTGCCCTTGCACTGATATAATTTTTCCCTGTTTCCACAGAGCATAACAGTTGAAGAGGGGAAACCTGGACATAGGCCTATTCATATGAACAGCTGCTCCTGCTAATTACCTGTCGGTTTCTAAACTCCTCATCGGAAGACAAGGGAACAACATTCCCACCACTGGAACTATTAAAAGATCATCTGTTTCTATCATCAGACCAGAAATGGAGACTCAGCTCACCAGGATGCTAGTAAGGAAATTTAGGAGGGAAGCGTAGCAGACAAGGATTCATTTATCTCAAATTCTGCCACTGTGTATCTACCCAACACCTCTTCCATTCCCGTCGGTGTGGTGAGAGATTCTGCTCTGGGAGTACCACGACCAAACTCCCACTTAGGGGCTGCACATTCGTGGGTAACACAGGCTGGCAACAAGACAGGACTACACATGGATTAACAAAGACAAAAAATGACATGGGAGTAACGGTCTCTAAGAGAGGAACACTATCCTCAGCTGGAAATTGACACTAAAATCTTTTTTTGCTAGCCCTTTCCCCTTTAAGCTGGAAAGAAAAATCCCAGGCTGCTTGCTTTCATGGGCCATTCACAGCTGTGTGAGCCCTCACCTGTTTGTAGGGGCCAGATGCCAGGGTGGTAGGAGTGGAAGCAGAAGGCAAAATACACTCAAAAGACCAGCAGCATTTCAAGTTCTTTGAGAGAATCTACTGGGACCGAATAGATTTTTACATGGGAGACAGCAGCCCATAAAAGGAGTTGTTCAGCTCTTCCAAAAGACATCTCTGGAGAAGAACAAAAGTGGGACTTGTATGCAAACCCACTGAAGGTAAGGGAAAGATCTCTGCAAACATCAGAGAGATTTGGATCAGGCTGGCCGCTGTTCACCAGGCATTTGCACCAACAGCTAATTAGGAATCTACTTTGGGCAACAATTAAAAATATCCACAAAATTCAGACAGGGTTTTAGGGAGATGCTTCAGTCATCTTCTAACTCAGACTTTAGAATACATCCACTCTCGTCCAGTTTATAGAAAGAGCAGACATCATGGAAAATGTAATCAGCTCTGTAAAAATCGTAGTTTAGCCACTGTTAAAAGCCCACGATACTTTTGTTCTTTATCAATATGTGATTTAAAATCCAACTGAGGTGGATTCTGTATACACTATGGATTTTTCATGCTGCCAACAATTAATTTATCCCACAAATGAAACACCTTTCATATTATTTTGTCAGGGAAATACCAACTTGCCATCAGTAAGGTCTTTTGGCAGTGTGTAATATATACACTTTTTACCCATCTGTTAGCATTAAGGCTTTCTGCTGTTTTGGTGGTGGGTTTTTTTTTTTTATATCCTCTTCCAATTTTCCTTGAAAATTGAAAGGAATTAGGTTAGTATTAGGTTAGAGTTTTAAGTGAAAAGTCACAAAGATGGATGAAGATACCTTCAAAGAGGTAATACAGTGGAGATTCCTTGCTACCATTGTCATGAGGTAGAAGAGTTTTCCATGTTTTGTTTTTGTTTGGGTTTTTGTTTGTTTGTTTTTAAATCTCTACATAGTTTATAATAATTTTTCCTTCCTCTGTCAAAGTAAACTGGCTGAGGTATCTCTTAGCTTCCTTTCCTGAGACCTGACCAAGGGTCAGAGATTACCTTGAACTGACGTCTGACATTAGCAAATAAACAATCTCCTCTTGTTTCCCACTTGGTGAATCAGCAGTCCCCATGCTAATCGTGTCGACACGTTTTTGCTAAAGCAGAGGAAGGGGAATTCCAGGCTGACAAATAAGTCCCCGGAGAAATGCACCTGTCAGTTACAGGAGAACCTACACGGCACCGCAGAGTCAAAAGCAACAGGATGGATCCGTGCCACTGAAAGTGAAATTCACGGTGTCACAGCCCAGCAAGCTACACCGAGGCACACAGGTTACGAGGGCAGCACACAACAAGTGGGCATTATCCACCACACACCCCAGAAAGAAAAACCGAACCGACACATCCTTTAAAGCACAGCAGTGCAGAAACAGAAGGTTCACCAGTCAGCTGACCTTTTGCTCCTTGTATTGTATCTTGCTGTGTTGCTACCCAACACCTGTACACCATCAACATTCCAGTAGTCTCTAGTTCCCCATTATCCAAAAACTTTTCTCCACCCAGTTGTCCCAGAGAAAAATATGCCAAATCATGTAAAACTTCCTGCCCTTCTACAAGGTTTCTTTCAGAAATATTTCAGAAAAAACGGCCTTTTACCGCACACTTTCTCTCCAAACAAGGTTGCTACTTCCATTCCCATAGGGCACACAAACCAACCCTTGAACCAAATCCTGAACCAGAACCAAGCATTTGAGTATTTAGTCTTGCAAGTAAGAAATCTAGAACCACTGTATTTCTCAATGTAGGAAGAAAAGGACAAAGACCATCTTTGTTACCTGTTGTAGGAAATGTGATTTTAAAAAGAGCTGGATAGAATAAAACCCAGTCAGATGATTTGAGTTAGGAATAAAGCAGCTGGGTCAAGGTTTGGTGTCTCTCTTGTCCCTTCCTCCCTGCTCTCTGTAATCTCCTTTCTCTCTGTCACACCAAGGCAAGCCAGGCAAGCTGGAATCTGAGATGATTTCATCCCACACTGGGAGCTGCAGTGCTGAAGGCACAAAATGCCTCTCTTTACTCACTGACTCCCCACTTCTGTTGCAGATCTGTTCACTGCAACACTTTGCCTGGGAAAATAAGTACCCCCCTGAGCTGAGGAGATCACCTTGCTGACATCTCCTCCCAATAGAGCAGGACCAAGTCTGTGCAGTCCTATAGCTGCAATGTGGCAGGACAAGGCAGAGTGAAACACAAAATTAATACCACCAGTATTCTCATCATCACATTAGCACAGACTCCAAATCCTTTTGAATTACAAGAGCAGCCTGGGATAAGCCTTCCCACACAAATCATGGAAAAGCAGGGAATATTCTTCTCCCTAGCTGTCAGATTGTGCTTTTCTCTCAAGCAAAATGTAATTTTTGCTTTCAAAGAAGTGAAAAGGAAATTTCATGGGAAGTTAGCATTTCTATTTTAATAATGAAATTTGCATCAATCCAATTTTACTCATCAAGAACAGAGAGGCTTTAAGAGTGCCCTGAATTTCCAGTATTCAGGTGGCCACAGATTAGCTCTGTTTCACAGCTGTTATTAGTAGCGCTTTGTGCCTGCTTCACAACTAACAAAACAGTTTTATATTAACACAGGGACCTAAATAGATTTGTCCATTAAACACTAGTACATTACACCCAAGGTGTCCCTTACAAGTATCCCAGTGGAGTTTTCTAAACAATCTTGGCTAGAGCAACCTTGGGAGGCAAGTTTACTGAGAAACATTACTATTAATAATAACCCTTCCAGGGCTGAATCCAGGGTCTAACAGAGAAATGTTCTGGAAGTGTGGCTAAAGCTACACCATCCTAGTAAGAAGAGGGAAAAATAAACTATTAGAAGTAGCATAAAGAAAAATAAAATCTCAGCAGAGAATGATGTGATAAAATATTTAGACTAAAATCCATTGCATTACTTAGGGTCTTCTTCCCCACCCCCTGCCCCGGCATTGACATTGATATTGCAAAAGCAACAAAAGTGTATTCCTGACAGATCGAAATAAGATTTTTATCTCTAGAGGGTAAGAGACTTGTTAATTTCTTGGTGGGCTGGGCAAAGCAATGAGATTCATATTGTTGTAATTATTAATTTCTTCAGCAAAGTGCTAAATCTCCAGGTACTTTATGTATTGGCTACATTCTTTTTTGTATTTCCAGCAAAGCTATTAATTTAATACATTCTTCTCAGAGGAAAGAAATCTGAATGGAATTAAGGATGCATGATCACAGCTAGGAAAATGAGCAGAGACAGGAAGAGGGACAGAGAGAAAAAATTAAAACTCTGATAGTTTATTCTGCCCAAGAACACCAGTGGAAAAGTGTTCCATGCAATGTTAATTTGTCCTTATTTAGGTAGATTCTTCATCTTGATCAAAGCCATTTTTCACACTTTGGTTGTGCCAATGAGTAGGTATTGGCTAGGTATTATCAGACCAAAAAATATATATTATCTAGAAAGGGAAATACTAAAAAGATGGTATTTATCTAGAAATAGCACTTGCACGCAAACATACCTGCTCTGAATATAAACATTCATATATATAATTTCTGCCTAATTTTTCTTTCCTGAAAAAGCTTTGATTCCTGCTAAGACGCACTAGGATCAAGGACTTTGTGGCTGGAGATCAGCACCCAGCTGTATTTCTTCATGAGAAAGCTACACTGTTACAGCCAGTGAACACAATCTGGACGGAGAAAGGAAAGCTGGACAGAGGATCCCTTCCAGGAAGTCTCCATCACCACCTTTCCCTACACCCCAGCGAACAAACCTGATCCAGGTTCCTTTTTCCCGGCTGTGACTCCTTATGGAAGGATGGGGCCATTTTGGAAGGTCTGGGACCAGTGGAACCACTTTGGGAGGCTTACCAGACCAGGGGACCACACTGCAACAATGCCTGTGTCCCACCATTTGCTGGACATTTACAGGAGTGGGGCCACCAGGGAGGTAAATCCAGACTTATATCATTCAAAGCAAGTGCCATGCTAGAGAGGAAATGAGTGTCACGCTAACAGGAGTTTGACACTTCCAAGAAATGTCTGAAAAAAAAATCTTTAAGTCCCAATTAAGGGATTTGCTCAGCCCCCAATTTTTTTTTAATTTTTTTTTTTTTTTTAAGTGAAAATACCAAGCTGATTGTGCTGGAGGACAAGCCAAAAGGTTTTGCTTTTAATCTTTTATTTTATTTTTTTCCTTTCTTCTTTTTGCTTGCTCAGTGGTATTCATAAAGCATTACCACCTAGGGACAGGTTGCAAGGGGTCCAAATATGATGATAGTTTCCATATCACTACCTGAGACTAGGAGAGGCCAAGGGGGAATGTGCTTCCTACTGAGCTTAATATTTTCAAGGAACAATGCCTGTTACAAACCCACAGTGCCGCTGGGCCCCAAATTCTCCTTTTATTAAGAATCAGTCAATGCAGCTCCACCTTGGGAAAATTCAGTCTCCAAGCCTCAGCCACGAGTCTTTCTCAGAAAAAGGGGTTCTTGCCATGCCTTTCTGGTTCCCTCCTTTGGCCTCACTGCAGCAGACCGGGATGTTAATTGGAAAAGCAAGGCTAATTAAAACCAGAGAGGCAAATGAAACTGTGAGGGGAGTGAAGGGAGGGTGGGGGAGAAAGTTAAATTCAAGCACATAATAAAGAACATTTCTGCCCTGCTGTTCCTAGGAGGGATCTCATAACAGTGGTGCAACAGCCCAGAGGCTACAAGGAAAAAAATTAAGCTACTGTGTATAACAATGAAAACATCAAACCCTTTGTGTACCATCAAAATGGAAACCAAGAAATAAAGTTAAGATGCTAAACATGTGTTTGAAGAGCACTGAAGCATGTGGCATGTATTTGACTTCCACCTTCTGGGGAGCGCAGGGAGGCATGACTGAGATCTATTAAATCCAATGATGGCCAAGTGCTCTGCAGGTGCATACAGCTCCAGTCAGGGCACAAACCCTGAAGTACAGACACACAGGTTTTAGAGAGTCGTGCCACCAGGCAGGCATGCTGCCTTGCTGGAGAGAAGTATCCGTCATCCCTTGGGAGGATTTCTCACTGAGGATGCTTAAGAGATACTACATATGTTCATCCTTCAACTGAACACTTGCCACTTTCACTCTGAGACCAACCTGGGACCCACCCACCATAGCAGGGAAGTGCCTTTGCATGCAAGGCACTTGCATATGGCCTGGAGTTTATAAGAAACCTCTTCTTAAAAGTGTGATGTCCCGATTCCTCTTACCGGCCAAGGCACTGGTGTACACAACAGCTTGCTGATGGTGAGTCAGATCAGCAAGGGCCAGAAAAGGCGAGCAATAGGATTTAAAAGGTAAGATCAGTGATGTTTTCGCTCCTCTCTAATCAGAGAACTTCTTTATGCTTAACTTCTTAATAAGACCAGGCTAAATCTCAGATAATGCAGAAACTTGTCTTTTTTGTTTGGTGAGTCAAAGGGGCAGTAGAAGGAAATGAGAGGGCCAAGACTGAGTTCTCACTTCCCTCCTTGCACATCTTCTCCTCCCTTTCCTTCCTGAGGATTTCACATCTTTTGCAGTTCCCAAGTGCCCTCAGGGTTGTTAACGCCTTTGCTGGCTCCACACAGAGCTCAGTGTGTTTTCTGCTAGTCAGTGGATGCTCCACATCTCAACCTGCCTAGGCGAAGGAAAAGCTTGTGGCAGCAAATATGGACAAGGTCTAATTCCTGACCAATCTTTTTTCAGCAACCCAGAGGTGACTGCCTCCTTCAGAAATACAGCTTGAGACTTATTTGAAGGCCATTCAGATTCAAGGAAACTTAAACTTTCTCAAGTAAATCCAAAACCTGTAGGAATATATTCAAAGTTGCTCAATAAACAGATAGGAAACACTGTTTTTCCCCTACAAGACCACTTTAATTTCAGCTAAGAAAGAGACCTGAATATTTGGAACACACACAAAACACCAAAAGGAAAGTGCAATGTACAATTCCCTTTTTTTTCCCTTCCTCTCAAGCTAACTTTTGTTATTAGCGTAAAAAATTACCTCATTAATTGGCTGCGAGGAGGAACACCATTCACAAGACATTTAGCTACTGGGAGTAGGGAAAAAAAGAAGAAAGATAAAGCAATATATATTGAGAGATTGAACACTATTTTGCATCACAAAAGGCTTTAGGGTGGGAGGGTACAATAACTTGCAGCATTTCTGTCCTCACACAGTCAAATCACCCTTCCCCAACCTGCTTCATCAGCTTACAAAGAGTTCCTGTTTCTAAGGGATTTTGACCTCCCTCTCTTTGTTTCTTCACCAGGATCACAGTAAGTGTGATAGGACCTTAAGGACAAAGAGAGGAAAATAAATAAAAGAAGGCAAGGACAATTGCAGAGCGGCCAGTGTTAATGTCACCATATAAAGAGTCTGTCAGCATTTCCATTAGAAACTCCTATTTTCAAAGGTTTATAACTTGGCCATAAAAATTCACTCTGAGCAGCAGCTGGAAACTTGGCAAACAAAATCTCACTCAGCTTCGATTGATTTTTTTTTCTTTCTTTCCCCCTGTTCCCCATCCACCTTCATCCTCTATCTCTCCCCCTTCCCCTCTTCTTTTATTCTCCTTCTAGTCAGTAAGTTTGGGTTGATTTAACCAAAGGATGCAAGAATAGGCATCCTGCTACACTTTGTCCGATGCATTAACACTGCTTATGTTTTGCCTTTTCTGGTCCCCAGTGCTTTGTTTACAAGGCCTGCAATCTTTAGGGGCTTTTGCTTTCCTTCCAGATATTTTGAATAAAGCATCCTCCAAAATTTTCAAGGCACAGTTCTACTTTGGGCTGACTGCAAGTACCACGTATCAACATACCGAAACCCCACAATTTCTCTGAAGAGAAATAATTCACTAAAAAGAGGCTCATCAAGAAAGTGCGTATTGCAGTCAGTCCTTTGTGGCATGTGAAGTCTGGTCAGAAATGTCAGGATAGCTCAGCTAGAAATACGAAATGCTGTGTCTCCTGGTTCGTGCTGGTTTTGACCCACCAAATCCCTTCTCCTGTCATACAAAGGGCTCATCTACATGGGATGTTTAAGTGAATATGACAGCAGCCATCTTGGCTGACACTTGAGAGTAAACTGGAGACTCTAAGCATGACGCTGTGCAACTTGAATTAAATTGCCAAGGCGGATGGACCAGGCACGGAGAGGGGATGCATAACATATGCTGAACAGCAGGAAGGCAGCTCTGTAGGTATAAGGAGTGACTTGAATTAAATGCAGTTTGCCCTGGTACAAGTCACTCCCCCAACAGCAGCTCTGAGTGTTCACAGACAAAGAGAGTGAAAGAAAGGAGGAAGGGGAAATAGGTGCATCAGTATCACTGGATAGGGAGATTTAAAAGGAAGTCCCAGTGAAGGTAGGTTTTAAGGTGATGCCAAGCAAACAAACATTTTGAAAGCAGAGCAAGGAGACTGAAAAGTGAGGCACAAAAGGCTGAGAGTTCAGGTTCAGAAACATTCTTGTGTTTGAGATGCTTCTCTGAAATGCCCGAGTCAGCAAAAGGAGATGATGATGGTGAGGCACTGGCCTCTGTCATGAAATTTTTCATCCCAGTTGTCACTGGCAAGAGGAAAAACTTGTACACAAAATAAAAACAAAAAAGACATTAAAGGAGGAGGAAAAAAAACCCAAATATTGATGGTTTAAATTTTGGATCATCTCATATCTGTGTGTGGGGTTGATTATGTTTATGCCTGTACACTGGGTGTTGAATTCCACTCAGCTGTGGTTTTTTCATCATGTGTCAAAATATAATTTAAGCTGGACAAAGTGAGAGGACAAGATCAAAATAGCCTCAGTGCGATTTATGGATCATCTGAAATATTCAGTGCACTCTTACTATTTTTACATTAACCTAAGAAAAATAAACAATTATATTAGAAGACCATAAGGAAATTACATCAGTACGGAAGTAGCCTCTTTATACCATGATCTCATTTTTCAGACTCTGCACAAAGAATTATGTTTAGAGTGAGACGTCTCCCTCTGCTTTGTTTTGCACGTACTAAGCTGCCTAAGAGAAAATTTAGGGCAGTGTCTCAGTCTTCCTCCAAGTAGATTATATTTCTGCATCAGTTAAACATGAGAAGTGAGTTTAAATGTGCAGAGTTCAAAGCTGAATCCAAGCTCTGTCAAAATTAATGTTTAGTGCGTTTTATCCAAATTCCATACAATCATATTTTTTCAATGTCCTAAGACTTAAACCTATTTGCTCTATTTATCCAATAGAACGTATGAGCTCATCTCACTCAAACTTTTGTGTCTTGAATACCCTACATGCAACTGAGATAACTTATCTATCCTCGGGAAGATGCTGCAAGAGTTGATACGTTAAAGAAAATTTAAAAAGTCAGCATCAAATAAACAAGACGAAGTTAGTTAAAAATCATATGCTTACATTTCTATCAGAGTATGTAAGCTCAGCAAATGCTTATTTTCCCCTATTAGAGTAGTGGTGTCCCCTAGCAGCAAAAGAAAGGGCAAGCAAACAAAATGTCATGAGAGAATTGGGGCTGCCAGGAAGCTCACAGAGAAAAGAAGGAACACAGTAATTAGGAGAAGGACTTAGGGAAACAGTTACATCATCCCATGGAGTAAGAGATCAAGTGGAAAGGAGAGGAACCAGGAGAGACTTTGTTTTTGATGTTTTTAATTGATGCAATGCATGGCTGATGCCTGAAGATTTGCTACCAGTTTTGTTATTCTAATTAGCGAAATGTACAGACAGGCAAACCAACATCAAAACCCTGATCCGTAGCCGCAGACCTCAGGCAGCTTCGGCAGCAAGCAGCAACTGAGGAGATGCGTAAAGCACCGTGACACCAAACACCTACACACTGGGAAAAAAAAAGAGATTTATGGGCCAGCGTGCAAGACTGGCAGGGAGGCTGTCCCTTGTTGTGGGACAGAGGCACCTTTGGTGGAGCTGCAGCTTCAGCAGCAGCAGAGTAAGATTGAGCATTAAAAGCACAGACACACCACTACTGGCTTAGTCCTGCACTCGGGGGGGAAGGGGGTGTTTGCCTTTTTTCCTTTTTTTTTTTCTTTTTTTTTAACAGAAGTTCATGAATGTGTTTGATATGTAGATGTAGATTTATATCAGTTAAGATAGGCTAAGTAAAGTTACTGGATAAGAGAGGCTAAGGAGGTGTATGGTTAGGGATTAGAGTGTGGTGATAAATGGTAATATGCTTTCGTAATTAAAGCAAATCTTATATTAGAAAGGGCTGGAATCTGTTTGACTGGTAGGTAGGGGTTTGGGTCTATTTACAATCCAAAGACACATTTAAACTGCTGAATCTCCCAGTTGCAAGTAGATCCTTTGACTGTGTGATAAGCATGTTTTTCATTTTCTTACTGACTCCTCCTTATTCAGGGCACATCCTGGTTTCTGAAGGAATGAGTTTTTTCTTTGTGATTGCTATCCAGAAGTTGAGCTTGGAAAATATGACCTAGTTCTGTAAATATTTGACCTCTCTTTCCCTTGCACATCCCATTCTCACCTTCCACTGTCTCTGCTCACAAACTGCCAGCGAAACGCCTTCCTCATGGCATCATATCTTGTGGGGTAGGAAAAGGGCAGCACAAACCCAAAAATTGCATACAAAAAAAAAAAAAAATAGTGGTGTTGATGTTTTCCTTTGAGGGCATTTGCTTTACAGTTCACAAAATGGCTACCCAGCTATAAAAACATCAGCAAGGGACTTAAGTACATCATATATATATATCAAGACAAAATAAACTTGGATATAACTGGGTATATCACAGTCCCAAGAAAATGACTTGAGGCATTGCAGCTATGTAGGAAGCTAATCTTGGTATCATATTATCCCAATTACCAGTTTATTATTTCTTCCGCTTCCATTCAGAGATGGATTTTCCAGTCTGATAAAGCATATGCCAACTTGAAATTAGGAATTGGAGCTATTCACATGTAAGAGTTGGATCTGAAAATCATTCTTTGACATCTCGAGTTTGGAACCATTTCAACAAAAATGAACAGTTTTCATAATCAGCTTTTTGTTCGGTTTGGTAGGGCTTTCTGTGGGGAGGGGGCTGGGAGGAGCAGAATATGTTTTGATCTTTCACAGAATTCCTAAAATCAGAACCAATATAAATTCCTCTTTGCAAATATAAATTCTGTCCTTTGCAAAGGTTTCCTACTGCCTTTCACTCCTCTGCAAAGGTTTCCTACTCCCTTTCACCCCAATCTTCCCACCATTCTGACATTTTTTTCTCTCCTTAAATGTCTTCATGAAATTCCATTTATTCTGTTTAAAACCTTCATCTCACCCCTCTCCCTGAACAGCACTTCCCTCACATAAATACCAAGAAATGCTGAATGTATTTTTTCTCTGAGGAACCGTTTAGACCCCTGCTAAAGGTACAGCGTGGCATTTGGGTTGTTCTAGTTTCTCTGGATTTAGGCTACCTCATAGGACACCACTCCCAATTTATCTTGCAGTTTTAGCTAAACCTGTACCAGTGCCCAGGGTAGGATACCTGGGCCTAGGATGTGGGCACTGTCCTGTCCAAGCCTGACCACATACCAAGTTAGGCATACCTGTGGGTGTATGCACACATATGCATCATATTCTCGGTGGATTATTAAGTATCTTTTCATCGAAGCCCCTAACCTATTTTATGCAGTCTTATGATCATGTCAAATTATCTTCCTGTAGAAAAAAAAAAAAATTGAGTTTCCTGACACAATTGCTTACGATGGAAACAGGAACACTGTGACCAAGGAGACCAGTTGAGAGTGCAGGACTGAGACAATGAATTTCAGGCAAAGTGATACCAGATGACTTGGCCTTTCTGCAGCCAGGCATTCAAAAACAGAGCTTCAGAGAGTTATCTGGCCTCTGAGAACTGTGCCTTAGACACAGGACCTTATGGGTATAATCACATACGGCTGGTTTCTCTGCCTCCGGCCTCCATCCACCTTGTTCCCCAGGCAAAAAACAGCATTCAGGGACATAACCCCCCTTGCTTACTCAGGGGAAACTCTGCATTCCCAAAAATGCAGATCACAATGTGATTCCTTCCCAAAACAGAAAGTTCACAGGATCCCTTGGCAGCTATAATTTCACAGATACAAAGGGAAAGAGCAGGAGAACACAGCTGTATTCACCAGCACAGACTATTATAATTTCAAATAAAAAAACCCAAAGGCCAGACAAACACTCTCTGGACATCCACATTTGTATGGTTTATGGCAGGTGCAAACCTAGAGGACATTAAAAAAAAAAAAAAACCAAACAAACCATCTAGGTCTTAGAAGATATGTCCACAGCTTACTGTCTTTTGAATAACATCTTTGCCTTACTACACTGCATTTACCTTCTGAATCATCTTTCCCAAGAGCAGTCCTTCATTTTTTTTACCTCCTCATCTTTCCTTTATTTTCCACAAATGGGAGACTTAAGCCCTTGACGATTGGTTCCCAACAAAACTAGTGTCATCTGTGACACTTTATACAGATATCAGAGTGGAACATTAATTATGAAGTTTTCTATGCTTTACTGTATTACAACAGGCTCCATGAAGAGTTAAACTCCTTTTCTAGAAGAGATGTGTAGCTAAACTTGTGTGGGAGTCTAATATATTCACAGACTTAGACTAGTTACGTGTGGCATCTCACAAAACCCCACATTCTTTAGGAGCCAAACTCCTAGCAAACATGTTTACCTGAGTATAACCAACTGAACGTTGTCTATTAATGTTCAGTTCTGTAACCCCCAGCGACACAGAGAAAGGTCCTCACATCATCCAAGCAGACCCAGCACAGCCTCTTGCAAGGGCAGAGGAAGCCAGTGACCTCACAGCTGACAGTGAACTTATCTGCTGTAGGTAGCTCTTGGAAGGCTCTTATCCTGTTGGCTACCAAGAGACATCAACCGCAGTCTGGCACCTGTTTTTGAGTGGTCTGAATATCCATTCATGCAGCTCCCGTTCCCTCTCCAGAGAGGTGACTACGTGCAGCAACTAATGATCACTCCTGTCCACTGCACAAAGGATCTGGGTTCTTTACCAGGCAGATCAGCCCTGGCTTTGCTTTGACATGCAGAAGGTCCACATCCAGCCTGAAGACTCCAAGCAGCACAGTGTCAAGACCCACCACAGTACACACTTACTATTCCAAGTGCGGAAGCAATGTATGTGAGGATGTCTTCCTGCAGGAAGAGTTTCCTAAAGGTTAAGTGACTTATTTCAGAACTTGATGCATTTGCAAGAGACATTTAATGTTAGGAAACAGCTTCTATTTCCTTCTTAACAGAAATGAAAATTACAGTCTCTATCACTAACCTGAAAAGATGCTGGAAACTCTAACCCTGGAGCAGGGTTCCCTTTTATTTGGCTGCGGATATTTTTTTCCACACCTCATTAAAATGGGTGGTTGTGAAAGGAAAGGCAATAGAGAAGCTCTGGTACTTCAGCACCCTTCAGAACAGCAAGGGCTTTGCAAATTTCTGTATCCAACTCAATTAATATGGACGTGCACAGGGGCAGCAATTTAGGTGTGGGTTTATGTACAGCTAGATAGATGCAGATATCGTCACAGTAAGCTTGCATGTAGATATATATTTATCTATGTGTGTGTGTATATATATATAATCTTCAAGACAGATAAAATGCACACAGCTGTTAGCAGCTGAAGCAGACCTTAATTACACTCAGGTTGTCATGGTAACGCCTGACAAGCTTTGCCTTCCTGGATGGGAGCATTTGCCCTCTTGGAGTTTCAGCGTACCAAGAGAGAGGTTCTAAGGGAAATTAGAATAAATCACACAACTTTCCCTGGCCTTTGTGTCTTCCTGCCAAGGCGAAAGGACTAGGAAACAACATTGCTCCACAGGCTTGACACATCAGAACAAGGCAAAGAGTAAAAAAGTACAGGAATATAAAGGATGGTGGCACTTAAAATACTTTGTTTTGCTGAGAAGTAGCATCCAGCTTAAGATTTCAAAGCTTTACCATCATTATTTTTTAACATATGTAAGGCATCATTAATGTGAATAAGTCTGGTGCATGAAGTCACTGTTGGTAACATCTGAACTTTTATTTCTTTTATTCAAGTGAGATTACTGATGGGAGAAGAATGTTAACCATTTCACCCACCACCTTTTATCAAACCAGTGACACATTCAGGAAGGGAACTTAGGTCTGTTCTAACTATGAGTCCATTCTCTCTGCTTAAGGGTAGTTGATTTGATACGTATTCACTGACGTCTCATTGTCTCAACTCTTGCCTTTCTTCTTGTTAGAAGCAAATAATTCTTTGTTTTCCCTTCAAATGCCTTACAAAAGTAATTATTCCTATTAATAAGATGTTCAACGAGCTTCCTCCTCTTCATTCTTCCCATGTCTTAAATTAAAAAATAAAAAAAACCCAAACAGGAGAAAACATGTCTAAATCACTACATATCAAGGACTCTTTAATTCATCTGGCTCACATGCACGTTTTCCTGAGTAGATGGCAAAGTAGTAGTTCTGTGGTGAACAACTTCAGCAGTAAACATCCATCTCAGAGTGGTTTCAGCACATTCAGGAGTCACAGTGATAGTCAGTGGTCTAAACTTTGACTTTGAGTTAATCAACTTAGACTTCTTCTTTAGGCAATGCAGACCAACAGGCCAAGGGCAGTGGGTCTCTGGGTCCCTTTTCTGATTATAAAATGGGTGCAAGACAGTCCATTCATGCATGGACAGTTGACTTTCAAACACTGGAAACTGAGCAACATGAATTTTCCCCAACAGCTCTGCAAAAGCCAACCAACAAACAACAAGTGGCAGCCCTGCCTAAATCACACAGAAGTGGCTCAACAGCTCTTGCACAGGAGGATGTTAACAATGAAGAATTCATGTGTTTGTACAGCAGGCCTCCAAACACTGCTGCAATACATCTAAGAAAGAAGAACTGAAAATCCTAATGAAAGCAAATTTGCATACAAATGAAAGTTATTTTTGCACGCACTATTCCCCCACCTCCAGTTTCATTCTCTTCTCAGAACCTCAAGGATGCATAAGACACGAGGAATTACTGCTGGACAGAAACCTTGTTTCCATTTCCCACAAAAAGAAGAAAGAGAAAAATTTCTCACAAAATGTGTTTGGCTATTTCTATGCATTGATGAGTTTAAGGAAAAGGGGGACAAAAAGACTTACCTTTTTTTTTTTTTTTTTTTTTTTTTGGTAACTTAAAATAGGGGAAGAATAATGTTTCAAAGTGGAAAGTCAAAATGCTACAGTTCAGAAAACTGAAACAGAAATGAGAAAAAGGATAATCCCTCTGGGCCTCCCCCAAATTTTCAGAGGGCACAATGCTCTAAAAGGTTTTATTGCAAGATGACGTTTTTACACTAGAACTTCTCTTTAAAGCCAAAAAATATTTCGATAAAATAAATTATTATTCTTTTTACTGAGCACCGAATGCGTGTTATTTTGTCTCAGAAGGATTCTCACATATTAACTTAGAGCTTTCTGCATCATCCTTTCCTAGGAACCTATGTTTCTAACTTTCACTCCTCTCTCTCTCTCCTCCTCCCCCACTTTAATTTTATTATTATTTTTTCTTTCATTTCATAAGCTCTTAGCTTTTTAATATGAGAGCCTTTTATTTCTATAAAACTGCAGCTGCTTTCATTTAGTTTTATGGATTTAATGTATTTAGAGGTTCCAAGAGAAGCTTGGAGCTGGCGGTATTATCCAGACATTTGCTGCTTAGTGCCTTTTCTAATGACAAGACTTATCTGATTCAGAACATTTCATATCTGTAGAAAAATTAATTCTCTCTCCCTTTGTCTTTAGGCCTCAAGATTTAATTTGTTCAGGGGATTCTTTCAAGCACTTTTTTTTTTTTCCCATTGCAGATACCCTGATGACTTACTTCCAATGCTGAAGTTGTTCTTCCTGCTGGCATTTTAGTCTGAACTATTTGCAACTTGGTTTTTCTGTGCTTTCCCATCACCACGGCATTTGAGCTGCTTTCAGTATTTAATGTACTTTGTCCTACTGCTCTGTGATGTAGAGGTTGCTATTTTCACCATTTTACATACATGGAAATGAAGTGGGAACTAGAGCTTGTATTTACACTTTATCTATATTGATTTTGATATGAGCTGCTCATCTCAGATACTCTTCTGAACCCAAAACAAAGTGTTTTATTCTGGGCTAAACAGGAAGTTTGCTGAAGGAGTGGGAATGAACTTGGGCACAATATTAGGGTCACCACCTTCTTTATGGGTACCACACACCAATCTATAGTATGGTGTCCCTAGAAACGTTGTTTATGGCAAGCCAAAGAAGCACATCCATCAGGCAAAATTGGTCAGTGAATGGTTGAACCTTTTTTGGACATCAACTTTCAGGCTGAGAAACACAGTAAGTCAAATTGTGAAGTTTAAGGCAACTCCAGAGATGAAACTAAGTGAACTAAAGCAGTCCTGTGCTGGTTTCAGGTGGACAGCGCATGAGGCAGCCTATCAACATTCACAAAACCCCATGTCCTTTTAGTGGGTTCGATCATTAGACAAGTATATTCATCTAAGACTACTTTGTCCTCTCATCAGAATAACCCAAGGACAGCAGCAGGATGCTAAGACATGGACCAAGACTTTGCAATTACTGAAATACCAATTTAGTTATCACTTGCCATTATTCTGTCACCTCTGTTGCACAGGAGAAAACTGCACCTGTTCAGAAGCAGTTATTATCCATATCTATTTTCTCTATTTCATCTCTCTGCTTTTTGTCCTCTGCAATAACTCCTGAGGACCTTTAGAAGGCCTCATACTAGCCTTCTTCTTCACCCCATCTATTAACCTGATCAGCAATGAAAAAGTTCATTGCAATATTCATCCATCACTTTTAGGCTTTATGGTTAATATCTTTTAATACATTTATGGGGAATTCACGCCTTGCAGAAGCACCATTTCTAATCACTTAGGACAGTTCACTGTCATTCTTAGTTAAACCCTTCCTGCATTTTTCTTGCAATATTAAGAACTAGACTGCAGATCCCTCATGTATCATTTTCAGGTATTTATTTTGCACACCCTGTTAAAAACAAAACAAAGCAAAACCCAAAACCTCATACATATATTTAGACATTATTGGTTTTGAGATCTAAGCCTGAAAATGTTTATATTAAAAATTGACAATAAAATCAGTTGCAATTAGATCTGAATTTAAATTTCTGAAGTTGTGAAATGATTCCAAGAACAGTATTGAGGAAAAAAGAAAACAAACCTAGGATCAGATAATAAAATTTCTTCAAAGTCATAAAAACTTTTCTGTGTGTCTTTCAAGTAAGCTACACATGTCTCCTCCTTTTCATAAGAGTGGAACCTATACTGAGATCTGAATATGGGGTGACTGGGAATAGAGCTGGGTCTAGAGATCAGAAAACAACAGCAACAGCAAAGTAAATTACAGTGGCTTCCCTGCCCTCATTAAGACTTCCAGAAAGTTAAACTTTAAAATATTAAGAACATAAGCCTGACTGAGAAGAAAATATATTCTCATGTTTTTGTTTTCGATTGTTTAGAGATCTGAGGGGGAAAACACCCAAACTCCCTATATGTCAAAAACCTGTCATCTCTTTCTCTTCAAAAGCTCATGTTTATGAGGCATTTCAACAAAATGAAGAGGAAAAGATGTGCTGCTCTGTTAAAGAACAAAGCCACAAAAAATACCTTCAGGTATACATACCATAAGGCAGCTAAAGGGCACCCCTCAAACCCTACTATATGCATTCCCATGCACCTACTTTCAGGACTTTTGATGGGAAAGCTTATAAAAAGCTTGTGTTGTATCAGTTGATAGGGGCAGGCCAGTTATAACTGGATGTGGCACCAACCCTCTAACAGGGGAAAAGACGAGGAAGGGGTACAAGGCTGGCTCTGTATTTCCCATCTGAGTCCCTCAGGACTATTAAATATTAAATATGTGTGTTAGATACCTCACTGACCAGTGAAGAAAGATTGTGCTAGGTGCTGTACAGGGGCAGACAGCATCTTGAAGAGCTTACAGCCCAAAAAGTTAAGGCAGCAAAAAGAGGTGGCAGCAAAAGGAGTTGACAGAGAGCAGCTTTTCAAGGATCACAGCCAAAAGATGAAGCGAAAGATGAATTGGAAGCAAAACCCAACTTTTCAGCCCAAGGGAATCATTGAGTAAGGTGCAGAGAGAGAGGGTACCCCTCCAGCTGCTAACTATGCATATGGCACCTTTCCTGCACACGCAAGTCTGGGGAGAACTTGTGGAGGGAAGTGCTGCTCTAAGTACTCTGGACTGATGGACAGCTCAGGATGAGAACAGGAGTCCTCCCTGGAAACCCATATGACTAAATCAGCCCTGGCTCTTCAGGCCAGTGCTTCACAGTTCCTTCCTGCAGGGTTCAGAGGACAGGGAGTTTCTTGTCACAGGAAGGAGACAATGCAGCTGGGTTGGGGAGGGTCACAGCGGTGGATGTTTGTACACATCACAAACCCCCTAGCTCCTCTGAAAACACATTATCCCTTGTTTAACTCCCCAGCAGAGCCACAGACAGAGCTGAACTCCACACGCTCCATTTCATATCCCTTCCCTTATAAACCTTTATTAAGGCTTTATGTTACACAACTATCACCGATACAAAACTATTGCATTTAGGCTTCCAGGAGACCGAGTGCATTAAAACTCCTTGCGTGGAATGGCAGGAACCAATTCCTCATTTTTACTGGCTGGGAACTGAACCTTAATAGGCCACAGAGCACAAAACTCATAAACCACTGGAGTAAGGGGAGGAGGAAAGAGGGGGAATAAAGAGGGAGGAGGGGGAGAAGTTTGTTGCTGAGGTTATGAAATTATAACAGAACAAAACAAAAGATGTGAAGCAGGGTGCAGTGAGGAATTCTCTCCACACATGGCAGAGTTAAGCTTGCCACCGCTGCCCAGCAGCTGGAGGGGAAACAAATAAAGCAGGACCAGGCTCTTAACAAAAGAAAGTGTTCCTTGGCACTGTAATAGCAGCAACCTTCATCTCCAGCCCTGGCGCTCCTCGGAAGAGGTTGGGGTTTGCTGGCTCAGGCATGAGTTGCCTTTGCCTAGCAACCAGCACAAAGTCCGTCTGTCAGCTTGGTCTACAGTTGCTTCATCCCTCCTTCCCCCTTCTCCAAGCACAGAGCAGGGTCTCCAAGCTCATTTGTCAGCCTTCAGTTCCATCCGCCTCTAAGCCCATCTGAAAAGCGTGTCCTCCTGTACCAACAGCGGGTAGCAAGATGGTTTAGACCTTTGTACATTTCATCCTGTTCCCCTTCATCTTATTCTGCTTTTGCAGCCCCTCATTGGGAAGTTCTCTGAGGAGGGACCACCTGCTCTGAGAAGACACTTGACCCAACAGATTCACCTGGGAGGAAGGACCAGACACTCCTGCAACCACACATTTCTCTCTCTGCCTCACTGTAGTGTTAAAATTCTTGTTTCTGTTAGTCGAAACACCTTCTGGGTGCAAAGGGGCTTTTAAAGCAGGATGCAGGACAAAATAAAAAAAAAACCACAAAACAACAAAACCAAAACAAACCCTAAAGCAAAACAAAAAAGCCCCAACAGCTGGAAGCTAATTTCCAAGGACTGCTTTCCCTAGTATATATAAGGTACTCTAAGTACAGAAACAACTCTGCAGATTGGAGAGAAAAAGTCAAATCTACAACTCGGAACACTTCCCAGTTAAATTAAATTCTGCAACCATTTATTCTGATGTGGAAAGTTACTGCTGGGATCCCTCCTTGCTGCATCACTCTGACCTGAACCACAGTGGGCCAGGGATGATACCATTTCCTGGAAGAGAAAGAAGTCATTTCACTCCCTCACCTAAAAAGAGGAACTTATTAGGAAATGAAACAAGCTGAAAAGTACAAGGTAAACCCAGTAAACACAACTGTACTGCAGAGTCAGAAGAACTGGCTGCTCTCCAAAAGTTTAAGCAAGTTTAGTCCCTGCATCAGGGTTCCTTCAAGTCAGAATGAAAGATAATCACCCATTCTGGGCACCAAAGGGATATTTACTTAATGTGTTCTGACTTTGAAAATGGAAAATTATGAGATATATGGCAGCAGTTACCTTCCAGAGCTTAAAGTTATCATAACACCACTTGTCTAATTACAAATCAGACTCATAATACCAATGGTCAAAAGAATCCTGATTCCAAAGGTAAGAGCAGTATCAGATAAGCTTACTTTGTGAGCTGCCTGGTATCACATCCCAGCCCACCATCAGGAATTTGCTACCCTTAACATTAGGCTCCTCTTTCAAAGTATAAAGTATTTTAAAAACTTATAGGAAATAATTTTCAATTATAAAATCTGTGTGAACAGGGGAGGAACACCTGAAACCAAAGAGATATATTTTTTTTTCCCCTCCCCTTTACCCCCTTTCTAGAAATGGTTTTCATTTGAAAATAAAATGCCTTTTTCTTCTGGGAAGGAAAATTAGGCAGTACAGGAAGGATGCTGCACAGCTCAGTACTCGGGATGTAACAGGCCCTGGGAAATTACAGCCACCAGCCAACCTAAACACGGTGCTACAAGGTGCTGAATTCAGCCATGCTAACCCTAGGACAGCTTTGGCAAGGGCGAGGCAGACGGCTGGTTATTCTCACCCTGCTGGGCTGCAAGGACAGCACCAAATTTTCTCATCAAAAAAACTTTTCTCTATAAAAAGGTGGAAGAGACAATAGTTTTTTTAACATTTTTAATGATATCAAATTCAATTGAAACGAGCTACTTTGTCATCACAGCTCGTTATCGATTGCAAGCTGAACATTCTCAGCAAAACTGGGACAAGCAAGAGTAAATCTTACATAAAAAGCACAGTTCTATTGATCACAGCAGCTGCCACTGGCCCTCCACTGAAGCAACAGCGAGCTACTTTAATAAAAATGTAATTCTCCAGTAGAGAGGAACCCATCTGCCTTCCAATCCACTCTGCATCATACTCTTCCAAACGCTCTTGAGAGAGAAAGCAGACCAGTTCATCCCCCTGATAAAACACTATTACTATGCAGTGACACCATCACACTTGATTTAAGTACATCTGGCATTTTCAGGTGTAATGCCTGAAGCAATAATACTAAAAAACCAGAACAACCCTAGTTACGCCCTCTGGGAGTTGCATGTGTGTGAACTAAGTAACTTATAGAATTCTTATTTCCATAGTATCAAGCTCTTTACATTCTGTAATGTATTTATCCTCCTCCTACTCAGGGGAAGGAGAGATCAGTGCTGTTCCTCTTGCTTTCCCAGTGCTTTCTTAGATCTTCATTTCCTGTGGCATGGGATTTGGAGACCTGAATCTTGGTGTGGGCTTGAGGCTAAGAGATTAGTCATGGTCATGCAGGAAGACATTGCTGTGGCTGAAAGCTGGTTTTGACTCTAGTCACAGGTCAGACCCCAGGCTCTGCTGGAAGCCATTTGGTCAAACTGAGTGTAATAATTGCAGCAGGTGCCCCTGGGGAGGTAGAGGGACTTCTTTCCCCATTTCTACTGCTAGAAAATTACATTCGGATCTGCAGACACTCTTGTCCACGTTTCCTTTGCCACCCCCCACACTACCACATTGACATTCACTTTCAGGTTAAACCTGGGGAAAAGAAGACCCAGAATGCTGTTCTTTTACTGAAGCCCAAGAGAAGTCCTTCCCCTCTTTCACAAGCTGGACCCTCTCACGATAAAGGACACATGTAGCTCCTGTGTGGCCTTGTGATGCTGGGGACTACAGGGCCTCTGCTCAGCAAGCTGAGGAGTTAATAGAAGCAAAACAAATCCCCCTTATTTGCCTCAGGGTTAAGGGTCAGTGTAAGTAAATCATTAATTAACAGGCTGGCACCTCAGTGCTATTGACAGGGTTTTGTGTACACAGTGGGACTGTGGCACCCCCTGCAATTAAGCAGGCAGTGAACTTTCCTCCTCCTGCTGCCTCCCACTCAGCTTGAGCAGGCTCACTATCCTCTGTCCTCGACAGAGCCTCCTCTTTGTTCTTCCTCTCAGCACAGGGTACCAGCTGCCCCCCTGCTTCTGCTTTTTTCCTGCCCAGCCCAGCATAGCTATCTTCAGAAACTGTCTCCTCATTTTGTTGCTTTCCGATTTCATGCAGTGCTTGTTCCTTTGAAAAACAACAAAATCACAAACAACCCAAAACTCACTGGCCATGCCTCCATCAGCCTATGAATTTGCTTTACCCCCTTGCTTAGGTAAAGATGCACCTACAGACTCGAAAGAGCTCACAGGTCTGTGGTGATAACTCCTCAGCCTTAGAACTGGTAACTTTTCAGCCTTAAGACACTACAGTGTCCTAGAGGGAAAAAAAATATTCCTCAGCTCTTGGTCACTAGATTTAACTAAAAATTTGGGAATTCTAATATATTACTAATGACCTGGATCACCTAGATTTCTTTGTTTTTTTTTTTTTTTTTTCTTTTTCCCCTCTTCTAATCAAAACAGGCTGATTTCTATGCCATGTAAAGAACAGTCATTTCAGAGACTCCATAGTCACATATCCTCAAAGGAATCAGGCCTGCAGTGTCAGAGTAGGTCCTAAGGAATTTTTTTTTATAATTTTCTTTGCAGAGAAGTCTGCTTTCTTTTGGTTTTTGGTTTCAGAAAGGTCTTGGCCTGTTTTCTGAAGGCCTGGGGTTGATAACAAAGACCAACTAGCTACCTCAGAGCTACATCATGTCGAGATCAACACTGGTTTTGGAGCAGAGCTTTGAGCCCCAGGGAACCTCATCTGGAAACTCAAGATCAAGGTTCACCATTTCCAAACCCATCAGTGTTGCGTGGCGGGACAGCCTGCAGTCTACCAGATCCCAAACTGCAAATCAGAGACTGTCCTGGCAAAATATTAATGCATATTTGTGTGGCTCTTGATCGAAAATAATTACAGATGCTCTGATCTACTCAAACCCTTCTGAAATAAAAGCACCTGAGCAGCCACCTTCCTCCACTCCTGAGGTATTGTATTAGTACAATGTTGTCTTAAGATCTTTGACATAATGTTTCACTCCAGGCAGAAATGACATGAAAAGCATGATTGTAACACAGTAGGAGCTCAGACCATCCCCCCACCCCAAGCACCTACAAATTTCTGTCATATAAATCTGATTCCCACAACAGTTTGCCTCCCCCACCTTTTTTCTTTTTCCTTTTTCTTTTTTTTTTTTTTTTAATTTATGAAATTTTGTAAGTACCCTGTCATTTCTTCACTGCACCTTTGAGAATCTACTTTGGGAAAACAGCACTGCAAAGGTTCTGTGGTACATAGTTGATTAGCTTTCCACAGCACTTTCTGGAGGGAGAACAAAAAGCACAGTGTGTTTAAAGCCACTTTTCTGCCTTTCACTTGCAGGCACTGGAAGGTCTGATGAAAACTGGGAGGGGGAAAAATAGGGCTGAATATCTCCTGAAGCTGTGCAAGGGCTTTTCTCAGGTTTTGAAGCACCTTAGCTTTGACAGACTATCAAGTTCTCAAGAATTTAGATAACTCACAAGTCTATCTCATTTCAAAGCTTGAATACCAAGATATTGCCAAGTTTAAAGGTGCCTGCAGATCATTAGAAGCAACTGGAATTGCTGATGGAACTAGTCTGTCCCTACCTAAGCCTTCCTGCCCCTCCCTTGCACCCAGCTTCTCTTTCCTTGCACTCGAGTGTTGTTACAAAAAACACTAATCTTCCCTTGTATATATACATAAAGAGATTATGTACACACTGGCAAAATTTCTCTATGCAGCACACTTGATTCCTGGTATTTCTGGTCACCAGGACAAAGGTTAAGGGAATCGACACTTTCCTCCTCTTTCCAAGTGGTATATGCTGCCTTTGTCTTTCAGCATCCAGTTCACAGCCCTTGCACTAGTTACATGCAAATGCCACCCTGTTCGGTTCCCAAACCAAATGGATGTTAAAAGCAGAAAGCTGCTAGCAGCCAAATTAACAGCACATAATTAGTCTCATGCATAAACCTCTTAAAAAAGTACAGGGCACTTGGTGTCAAGATTAGACAATTAACTTTGTCAGAGCACAGGAGAATGCACTGAAACGCTTACATTTGCACCGATGTATAAAGCCTGCAATTCTCACCGGGACTCGTGTGAGTAAATACTCTAGGTCAAAGCCTTGACAGCCTTATTTAGATTTTGCTCACTTAGTGCAGGCTCTGCTCAAGTAAAGACCACATATAATCCAAGGAAACACTTCAGTTTGGCTCTGTGTTTTGACAGCCTATAAAAGACCGGCTAGAGCATAAGCAGGATCAGCAAAAGTAAGCCCTTCCATATACACAACTCCGTCTGAAACCAGCACTATTTTACATGCTAGCCAAAACATGACCGTTACTGCAGCAAATTCTGCAGAGCCCCAGACAACCAAGCTTTAAAAGCATCCCAAATCGGGGAAGAGCTTCAGCCAATTGCCTTTATGGTGGCATCATAGAGTGATCCATCAGCAACTCCTATCTGTGACCAAATGGGCACTTTCCCTGGGGAGTGGCAGAGCCAAGGAGATTAGCACCTGTCTCTTTTCTGTTTATCACTGGCAGGTGCTTAACTGAAGCAAGAATCGGCTCTGCTGTAGTGAACAAAGCTCCCAAAAGATAAGATGGATGTGCTCGGCCACTGAGCTAACGCTTGGTCAGGAAATAGAGCAAATGAGTCTGTTTATCAAAGGTGGCTTTGTGAGCCGATAGGAGGAACATGGTAATTCATTAATATGGGGAGTATTCAGACTCTACTAGCAGTTACCAGGAGAAAGCTTTCTGCAGCACAAACAAAAGAAATCTACTGGTCCTGTAAAATCCAGGAACTTTGGTGCAGGATGGCACAAGCCAGCTCTGTTCAGGCTAAGACTTGAGTTTAAACATTAAGGGATGTGGGGGCAGAGCCCTCTCTGATCTGGAGGGAATCTGGCCACATTCCTGGCAGCACCTGAGCTGACAAGCCTCCCGAGATGGCACTCCATGCAGCTTAACTCCTTCAACTGGATACAGCAAATAGAGCAAATAGTAGGATTTGCTACTAGAATGTCTGAGATAACTATTGTTGGAGTCTCTTCAGCATTTAAGAACTCAGATGTATGAAAGGCAAGAAAAGAAGATGAGAACTTAGCCACAAGGCTTGAGGTTTCATATAACCATGTAAAAGTCAGGAGAGAATATTGTCATCACTGTGTGAGTAAGGAGCAAAAGAGAAAAAGATACTCCCCTTCTTTCAGTTTTGCTGACATCTGTAGGAACATGTTTCTTCTCTTTAAATTACTGGGCATATAGAAACAGAACAGAACAAAGGTTGCACTCCTTCAAGCTGAAGCAGAAGTTTAGAACTGTGATTGATGCTCCTTCCTGCACCAATGAAGTATCCAAGTTCTCAGCATTCAAAGACTTGCAAAAATATTAACACACTGAAGGACTTACCTAACATGAGAATGGATATGTCTGCCAAAAAATCTGACCCAACAGACTGACGTCTCACATCGTTGTAGAAAATGGATAATCTTTTAGCACAGTAAAGGTAGATTTCATTTGTTCTTCTCAGTTTAGGGAAAAAATATTTCCTTTAAATAACATAGTGAATTTTCTTAATGTCAATAAGCCCTCTATTTATCTTTGTCTTTAATAAATTCATACATTACTAGAAAATCCTTTATACTAGAAGACCCACTGAGCTATATCATCTCATTTTAAGAGATTTCCTGTTGGTGGAAAACAAAGCAGCCACCTGCAAAGGCCTAGTGCTCAAAAGGATTTAAATAAACACACACAGATAATTAGATCAGTTAACCTTGCAAATTAAAACAAGCACATTGCATTATCTGCAGTTTATCCTAAAAGAAAATATGAAGTTACCTCAGATAAATAGTTTAATAAAAACAGTGAAGAGCTTATAACAAGCTGCATAATGCTAAATCTTCTAAGTATGTGGGTTAATAGGATGAAAACCTACTTTCTGACTGGCTTCAATTTGGAGAACAGGCTACTGATTTGCCTAGGTCCAGGGGAGCAGATTTAATTCACAAGCCATACTGCCAGAGCACTTTCACCTAACATCACCCAGGCAGTTCTAGCCTTTGGGTCACTCTTTGTTCAGTGGAAAAGAAAAGGTGAGATGACTAGCCACACTCAACTACTGCTCTGCAATGGTTTCAAGAAAAAAAACCTAAACATTTAACTTTGTTAAGATGAAATTGGGGAAGATAAAACATAACCATGGGCACAAAATGTGACTTTATCACTCAGGCATACCCCTTTCTTTTTATAAAGCAGTAACTGCGGTAAACTTCCTCACACAACCAGAAAAACAGGCACAGCTCATGGGTTATGCTACAGAGAACACAGTTCAGACTGGGAGCTGCTCTAGCAGCTGGATATCACCAGTTGTCCAATAGCTTCAGGATGCCAGCTTGGGTCACTGTAGGTCACCTACAAGCAGAGAAGTTTTTCTTGCTTTCAATAGGTTAGGTGTCCAGCACACAAGCCGCACCAACTGCCTGGCACTGTTAGTCTGCTGGAGATCATCTGTGTGACCACCCATAACCAAGGCTGGACAGAAAAACACCACTCCATTTAACACACACTTCAAGGCTTTCAGAAAGGTATTTCTCTCCTGTGAAGAAATAACTGACATTTTAAGAGAAGAAATATTACTGTATGTTATCCAGCAATTAGTTGTAATTTTAGGGAAAAGTTTTCTGCCAGTTTCAGAATGGGTTTACTTACTTGTTTTATAATCTCAGATGTCATCAAAACAGGATAAACAGAACATCTTGGTCACACTACTGTCATGAATCTGAAACACCATCATAATAAAAAATATGCTGAAAGCGATATTGTTTCAGAAAACATTTCAGTGCTTTCCAGGAGAATAAAAAGTTTGGTCTGCTTATTTTTCCTTCATCTCTGCTCATAAGATTTGGCAGTGTCTTGTGTCTTAAACAGGAAAGAATACAGTTATAATCTTAACAGTGAATTGGCCTGCACTACAAATCCTGCACACAGACAGCTCCTCATCACAGGCCACTTGCCCTTCACTGCTGGAAGATGACAGATGTTGATCCTCTAGCCAGGAACTGCAGTTATTCTGGCAGCTCCCTCTCTGCCATTGATGGCATCTGTTTTCATGACCAAAACTGCTAACTTCTCAAAAATGTTTTGTGAAAACCTGCTCTAAATGACATATTTAAGGCTTTTATGGGTTTTGTTGTTGTTTATTTATGTGTATAGACACATACACGTAAGTGTGAATGAGTCCTCCTACAGTTGCAGTGAATGCCATTCAAGCACCAGGGTCAAACAGGTCTGTGGGCTACAACAGTGCCAATTTTTTGCCACACTGCGGACACCAAATTGAGATTGTGGAAGATTCAGAAACGAGATGATCCTGTATGAGGCTATTTCAGAGATCTAGAGAGGTATAAGCTGGCTCCCCAAATAAAATAAATAAAGAAATTTAGAGTGAACACTTGCTGTTATGTCACCTAATCTGACTTACTGTGTCACGTTGGTCACAGAGGACTTTTAAAAATATTGCAAACCCTAGCAGAAACTGGTAACTATTAAGGCAGACTTTACAAAAGTAAACAGAAAACTGAATAGACATGGGGTTAAACTGATTTTTTTTTGTTTGGTTTGGTTTTGGTGTCTTTTTCGTTTGTTTGTGTTTTGTGTGGTTTTTGTTTGGTTGATTTTTCAGTTTGTTTAGGTGCATTTAAGTTACACACCAGGCATAAGCCAGAATCTCAGTTTTATCTTCAACCTTATTTCTGCACTCATAATGAAATTCGAAAGTCAAGGCTTGATTACCCACTGCCCTTGGTTACCAAATCGTTCTGGTTAGCCTAGAAAACAAACCCAAATTTGCATCTGCTGCTCTGCAGATAAATCCCCTGGGCTAGTACAGGAGAAGGTCGTGGCATTGGGAGTGCACCCTTAGTGCCACAGGCCTTACTATGCAGACCTGTAAATAAACACACAGGGTTTGGTTAGCAAGGCTATCCCTTCTATACTTCATGCTGGAACTTGAACATTAAAGAAG
>NW_020955203.1:1096050-1116287 GCF_003031625.1 Empidonax traillii
AAAAAAAAAAAAAAAAAAAAAAAAAAAAAAAAAAAAAAAAAAAAAAAAAAAAAAAAAAAAAAAAAAAAAAAAAAAAAAAAAAAAAAAAGAAGGCAGCCAGAAAATAATCTGGCTGCTGCAATGCTAAGGAACAGAGCTTCCCTCATCTACATTACACCCCCAGCTTTCTGCTGCAGATCCAACACACTCGAGTTTCATTTCAGAAAGTGAAGCTGCTAAGCAGTTACCAAATGACCTTTGCCTCTCAGATGAGTATTTATGGCAGGCAACACATACATCAACAACAACAAAAAGTTTCCCCAGTAACAAAAATGTTTCTGCCAGCAATGTATCTTTTACAAGCTTGCAAGATGTATCAAGAGTCTAATAATCAGATTAAAAGCACATCAAACTATGTTGGGAAGTCAAGGTGAAGGCCTTTGGATTGTTCTCATGAATAGCCCTACCCAGACCTACCAGGTGATGATAAATTCAGGTTTTTGCTTTGCTGGTGTTTTTCAAATTTATTTTAAAGGCTTTGAGTTTTTAAAAGCCAAGAGGTGGGAAAACACTTGGTCTTTTAGCAGTTCTTGCCAGCATCTGACAATAGTGAAATGGTTAAGGAAAAAACATGATTTCTCTTGTACAGGGCGAGCAGTGGACCGGGTAATAAATACATGATCTTTCTATGCTACTTTACAAAAGAGTTCAAGAGCTCTGTTTTCCTTTTATGGGTGAAAACCCAAGTGTCAGAAAGGCAAAGTGATTTGCACAATATAGTCTATATTTCTAATAGTTAACCTAGGAACAAACTTGAAGCCTGAAGCCCCAGGATAGGGTTGCATTTCCTCCCAGGATCACTGGGAGCCAAATTAGTGAATGGGTTTACTGTTTCTACCTACTGCAGAACAGGAATGGTCAGCTTTATATTGCCAAGCAAAAGAAGAAATGCTGAAGTCCCAGTTCTTTATTTCCAGTGCTCTCTCGAAAGTCTGTCATGAATCTTTCATTTCCAGGTAGTCTTTGTATAGGTGCCTGAAATAAATACTATGTCCACATTGCTTCCTGCTTTCCCCTCCTCACAGAAGGCCACCTGGGAAATACTGACAGGCACTGACAAAAGAAACACTACCATCTGTCAAGGTGAGTTATTAGGTGTGAGAACTGGAGTTCAAAGTGTTAATACCTGCTCTGGAGATGTAAACTATAGTAAAAGCCTATCCAGATATCTGTGGTCTCCAAGGTGATCAGCTTCTAGCCAGCCTAGCTACAGAGGAGCATCTGAACTACAAAGCCCTATCCAGCCTAGGACAGCAGTGCCACAGTCACCTGGGCATCTCTCTACACTACAGGGAGGCAGTAATCTTGCTTTCAGGCTCAGATTATTCAGGTCTGTACAAACCAGCAATTCAAATAACTCCATCCACACAGCTGTTTGTGCACAAAGACAGTTTGAGAATATTCAGGTGAGGCTGTAAAACCAATGGGTAGTAATCTCCTTCACCCTGCCCACTCCAGCTCCATAGAGGACCCTGTAGGATCATGCATCAGGTCTCTCAACATTATAAAAGGGTCAGTGAACCAGGGGAAAAAGTTAATGCTGAATACACCCAGCAAACTGTAGGATGGCCTTGGATATCTATAAGGTTGCCTACAGGTAACCTAAAATAGCAAACCCCAGGGAGAGGCGTTTTGAGATAGGTGAGGGTAATATCTGGATGAAGAGGCTGAGATCAGTGAGCTCACACAAAAACACTGCAATACCAGAAGATCGCTCCTGCTTCAGCTTAATCTGAAAGTCAAATCACATGACTACACTTTCCAGTTTAACTTGCACGTCTGACACTACCAAGCCAGCCTCTGAGAATTGTATTCACCTACTCACTGCACAACTCCCACCAGCTTCCCAGTGTAAGAAAAACAATGTCCTTGGAAATAAAAGAGCTCTGCTGTTCGCTCGCTAAGCCCCGTTCCACCCCCTCCCACACATGCAGAGAACGGACATTATGGATAGCTCACATGAAAAGAGCGGTTTATTGTGCCATTGACTGAAACCTACTTTCAGGGAATCCAGATGAAGATTTTTCACTGGTTCCAATGGGAACAGAGCAAAACAAATACTGAACACATATATAAGAAAAATTCTACCCACCTACTGCCAGAAAACGCAATCAACTTCATCCCTCCCCCCCAGCACTAAGTTGGGTTCTCTGCACAGAAGTGAGTCATGTGTAATTGACTAATCCACTGAGAGAGAGATCCAAACCAGTAGCAGACTAAGAGGCCCGAAGAGCCTCCTCATTGTCTTCCCTTTGGAAAAGCAAAACTGTGCTTTAACTCTAACTTCAGAAGGCCTTTAAGCTTTTTTAGCTGCTTAAACCTGCGGACTCCCAAGATGACATCAAATAAACAACAGCGGGACTTCAGCACAGGGCGAGGCGACCTCTCCCAGACGCGTGAGCGCCGGCTGCAGAGGCACCGGTGAGTCAGCGGCGAGCAGATCTGCTGCGTCTACACACGGGCCATATGCTACTGGATGTATCATCACAGCTCTGTAGCAGGTCTCACAGGCTCCAGCATGCTCATGTGGCTCCCCGCCTGCCCCAGGGAGAAGTGGTCCCTCACATCACTGCATACACAGCCAGGGCTGGTGTCATGGCCAGGACAAGCACAGAGGTCACAGCCCTGAATCACCTGAAGCACTCTCTGAATGCTCAGGGACCAAAGTTAAGCATTATGGAATAGTTCACCCAGCCCAGCATCCTAAGCTTTATCAAGGAAATTGGCAGCTAGTGAGAAAGATGTCTCAGCAACCTCAGTTGTGCAGGGCAGCTTTCGGTCTGGCCAGTGGAAAGATTTGGCTGTGGTGATTAATAAGCCTGTGGAGAAAAGTTGTCAATGCTTCCTGTGCCAGCCCTTTGAGGACTGTGCTGAGCTGGTCCACACAGTACAGGTCATAATCTAGAGAGCTTAAAGTAACAGGATTTTATGAATCTTTTTCTGTTAGCATCCTCCCATTCCTCACTGAAAGTTGTTTGAGCACTTCATGATGTATTCGAGTCTAGTGAGGTCCTCTTTTTCTTTCAAATCACTTTAAAATCATTCTTTTAAATCACTTTAAAATCATTCTTTTACTTATTTTTCATAAATTTAAATCTTAATCAGAATTACATCAGTATTTTCATTTAAATGAAGCCGTTTTCATTACATGAAATTACTTCAGTGTACTTTTGAAGATTTCTATAATGCTCATTTTCATAGAGAATCTGAAAAACTATGAATGCATTCCTTTTAAAAAAAGCCAAATTTTAACTCTATTTAACCATACCGTATTTCCCATAAAACTTTTTTTCCTAGGCTTCATTTTGAATTTATTTCTTTGAAGATAGGCAAGGAGATGAGATTATGATCCAGAGGTGGATAATCACCTCTAGAATGGATTTGAAAATTTGTTAGATTTTCAGTTAATTTGCTAAAATCCACAACAAATCCTTCCATGCCTCCCGTGTGTTACCCACATTTCCTCATATTAAAATGTATATGTACACACTTCTATGTGTTCTGTGCAACCACTTCATGCTTTGTGGAGGTTTGAACTTTCACTCCAGTGTGTGAATTCATAACTATTTGACCCTCTTTTTCTATGCTGTGCTGCTATGCATTTGACTTACCACACCAGCTATCTGTAAGGATCAGTGGGGACTTTTCTTGCTAAAGAAACTTAGACCTTATCATATTTTACTTGGTGAGGAAATAATTTGAAGTAACTAACAGTGGGAAAGAAAGACAGACTACATCTCACTTGAACATGTGGTGATTAGAGAACTTTCTCTCCTGATTGTCTCATCCAAACCAATAAATAAAGAAACTCTTCAGAGGGAAACCGGCACCTCCTCTCTTCAGACAAGATAGAAAATACACTTTATGTAGCAAGGAAATTAATAGTTATTTTATCCTGCATGTACTCCAGAAGAGAGGCCATTGAGGCAAGCCAGCAAGTGTGTGATCCCATAATGGGTAATCACAGACTGAAATGGGTTCATGCCTTTGCTTCCTGACAAACAGTTTTTCAGACTATATTGTCTAGATTTTTTCATATCTTCTGAGGACCTGTGAGCCAGCTACTTACCACTAAGAAGAGTGGATGCTCAAAATTAGAGAAGAAATATCAGCTAGGAATGAAACTAAGACTCTTCTGGCAAATAAACAGACCTTGATGAAGTGAGCATCAAGGGAGGATTTCTAATTTTCTTCTTGAAAGCAATATGTTTCATCTGTATACCACTTATAAGTAAGTGCTCCTTTCCATTGCTATGATTCAAGATGAACCAGAACAATTCCAAACCCAGAAACACTATGAGTAAATGGTAACATTCATGAACTTAATTATTAAAAAGGGCTCTCTATTGATTGATTTTTTAATAATAGAATCCAAATTATGGAATATATTTGTTCAGAAATATTAATCAGTAATTATTTTCCCTAGCAAAAATATAGATTTTTCTTCCATTAATGTGGAGAGGGGTATTATTTATTTTTTACACTCCTTACTTTTGCATATTTCTGACTGTATAGGAACTGGTAAAGATAATATACTGTTGGGTTTTCATCCAAGGTCCAAACAGAATTGGCTTTTGAAAATAATATAAAAGGGATTTTTATCAAATGTTCTGGGGAAAAAAAAAAAAAAAAGAAAACACAACAAAACCCCAAGTTATGCAGCAAAGGGTATTTTCATAGTACTGGAAACTAAAGAAAACCTCTACAAATGGGATTTGCAAAATTAGTATTTGCATTCAATTTTCAGCCTCTACGTCACTTAAATTTTCAGAAAGCTTCTCAGAAGCCCCAAGAGATAGAATACAAAAGATACAAGCTATCAGAAAACTGTACATTAATACTTATATTTTTACTTCATCTCCTTTGAAGGTTTGCTTCAAGCTGTACAAAGAAAAGACTCACAGGAAATAGTTGCCCATAGTAACTAGTACCCTGTATTGAGAATCATTCAACCAACTTTCAAAAAATATCCTGGACCCACCTGTCACTTCAAACATCAAAGGTTTTATTGAAGGGATATTTAAACAGGAAGAATCTTTTTGAGAAGTGAAGACCACAAGATACTAAAAAATACCATCAGAATGATGTAAGAGGTAAGAGACACTCAGGCAAGTGTCTTAGTCCTCCCTTTCTTGCTTTTTGTATTAGATACATTCATCCTTTGTTAAAAATCCCTGTCTTCTACTTGATACAACAAATAAAGTAAATAGCATGGAAATATTAAATTTCTCTCCAAATTTCAAGAAAGCCCTTCTCTATTTTCTTCCAGACAAACTGAATGTTTTTCCCCTCCTCCTCCTTCTGAAGAATTGAGGGGGAAGGGCAGAAGAGATTTTCCTTGTGAAATCAAAAGCTACCCTTGAATCAAGTCTGATAGGCTGCTGAAAATGCAGCACAGAAACGTGTTTCTGTCAGTGAAAGACCTTGTTTGTAACCGTAAGGATTGTATGCAGCACGTTGTTTGATCCTGGGAGGACTTTGATCTATGCTAGCACCTCAAATATAGCAAAGGATGTCACTAGGCTCTGGAAAAAGAAGGGAGAGGAGAGACAGAAAGGAAAGGAAAGTGCAGGTGTTCAGTGCCAAGCAGATGACACTGAATTCTTGATGCACTGGTCAAGTAAAAATGGGCTTTGCACAGAGGAGAGCAGATGTCGCACTTCGGGGGGAACTAGGTTTCACTATCTACCCCAGAAAATACTATTCAGGGACAGAAGAGGTCCAGCAAAAGTACATCAGAGCAGCTTCTGTCTTCAGGGCCTTTTGTGAGATCCAAGTGAAATCAGTGGTGCCTCCTCTTTATTTCCATTTTCTCATCAGAACTGGAAGAGATTTGACTGAGGCTCAGTGTAGAAAGTTTTCCTGAGGGCTACAAACAGATGATAAACAAAAAGGTGGTATCCAAAGGTACTTCTGAGCCATCACACTGCCGTGGGCACTGATTTGATGCTATTAGGCCAAGATGCATAAGGCAGTTGAGGCCAAGAGCCATCCCCAGATGTGAATGGGTCGGAGGTGAGTGTAAGTCTGTGATATCACATGAGTTTTTCTTTTGTGGGTGGACAGTGTACAGACATAGCAGAGAATATCACTACTAAGACAAAGGAGATAAAACCCTTCCTACATACAGTTGTCTGAAATTTGTAGACCTCTGAGCAGCGTGGGAGACCTTGAGTAGACAACAATGAAAGGAAGTTGCCTAGGACCATCTCTTTCATGTGCCAGCATGTGATTCCCTCATCTTTCCCCAGGACACTACTCATTCACAAAAAAAACCCCAACACCAAACCCCATGAAGGACAACAAGAAAAATCTGAAATTCCCCTTGACAAAAACCCTCCTTTCACCCTGAAATTCTCACCCACATAAGGTAAGAGGAGACACATGATCAAGCAAGACATGGCAAAGCTTCACTTTTTCCCTGTGCTTATTGATGCTAGAGTAACTTCAGGGACCTTTGCTGCTTGCTAACCAACTTCCCTCTCTGTGCCCTTTGGAGAGATGTGGTAGAACATGATGGGCATCTTGTATTATGTCTCAGAGAGAATCAGAGAGGAGAGAAGTGAGGAATACTTAATACAATGCAGAGGTTCACTGCAGTGACAATAGTCTCTATTATTCTTGACATCACCCTAATGTAAGCACGGGGCTGTTTGTAGGATGCCTCTTTTTATTGAAAAGTATATCTGACCCAAATTTTATTACAGATGTCAAATACAGTATGGACAAGTACAGCATGAGTCAAAGAGAAATTCTTAAAAAAAAAAAAAAAAAAGAAGAAGAAGAAAAAAAGCAATAGTAAGGATGTCACTCTTTCCTTATTTAGTTTCAGGTCAATCATGAGCAAGAGAAGAGAGGCAGCCCCGTTCTGAAAGGCAAGAATCATCCTGAGCCATCACCTTACATTGGAAGAAAGCTTTTCCCTCCCAACAGTTATCATCCTTTGTCAGCATCACAGGAATGTCTAGGACACTGTAGCCAAAAGCAGGAGCTGTCACTGCTAAGCACTGTACACAAACACAGATGCATACGAAAGGAAAAATCCTACTCTGGAGAACTTTAAATGTCTACTAATCAGAGAGATAACACCAAGGGAAGGTTAATTAGCTCCATTTTGTTGGTAGGGTATACAGGTAAAGGTGGGTTCATTGACTTCTGTCCCATGGGCAAGTATTGAATCTAGATTTCTAAAATCCTGGTTCTGGTTCAGCCCTCAAAACTACACTTTATAATAGGTATTTTCTCTGTGCACTTTCTTACAGCCTTACTTTCCCATCTAATGGAAGACAAACGAGATCAGTTTTTAGAGAGACAACTGAGGAGTTGCCAACATCTTAACAAAACCTGAGGTCAGGTACAGTAAACTTCCACTCTGTATGCCTGGTCCCCTCTCATTACAGCATGTCAAGAATCTATATATTCATCTCAAAATCAGCCAGGTCTGGTATTGTGCCCCAATGACCCATACCAAAACCTTTATCCACTCAAAAAAGTCCTTAGCATTTCCAGTAAATTACTTAGCATTTCTGCAAAATGGAGGGAGGGGAGGAGAAAATAAAGGAAGCACATGCGCAAACATCTTCAAATAGCCAAGAACTGTGTGTGTAGGAAATTTAACTGTGAGGGGCAGGGAAAAGCCAGTGTCTGTTCACTTTTTAGTTTGAATTAGGTAAGGCAGGGATTTGTATCAGGGAAGCTCCGTATGTCAAGCAAATGTCATGCCTGCCTGTTTGGGTTGATTTCAGCTTTTCTGGCCTTTTTAATTGAGCAAGAATTTTCTATCAGATCCAAAACTCAGTCTCAAACAAATGCATGACCAAACCCACCATGATCCCTCAAATGGAAAGGTCTCAAACCGACATTTTCTAGAGAAAATACTTTCATTAAACATAAATAATGAAAAAAAAAAAAAACCACAAAACAACCTAACCCAAAACTAAAACTGAAAACATAAACCCCTGGCAAGAATCTTATGCATTACCAAGCATACTGTATAGGCTAGGGCAAATATACCAAAAAAAAAAAAAAAAAAAAAAGAGAGAAGCCAGAAATGAATGACAGAGAATAGAACACCTCCAAGTCAAGACAGTGATGCTGATTTCCTCTAGATATGCAGAATCAGTATTTGAGCACACCATTTGTGAAAGATAAGCATTGCATATTAGTGTTATCATTCCAAGTGTGAGGGAAACAGATCCACTTAGACTTCTTAAGGAGAAATGAGGGTTTGGAGTTCTATTTGCTTCAGTCAAAGGAGAAATGACACGAAGTGTTCATTCGGGAAATGCAGCTTTCCCGACAAGCTGGAAAGTAATTTTATGATAGAGAAACTTACATATATAGTAACTCACACTCCAGGTTCACAGTACATCCAGGTTTTAGCAACTGGATGAACAGGTGATTTATAATTTGCATGATAGATACTATGGACTCCCTGGTTTAGGACTTCTGTTTATCACTGACATGGCTATGGCTTCACAAGCTAAAGCCTCTCACAGGAAAAACAGTTTTCTTGAAGTGGAACAAGAAAAAAAAAATGGAGCACAGGTTCTGTAAGGCTGATAGTAGACACAAAGAGAAGTAATAGGCATGCAGGAAGAAGAAAGTAGTTGTACATTGATGTGATCTGCAACTGGAGAGTTGTGCAGTCTCTACATGCTGAATGGAGCTGGTTGCTAACTCTGGTTTTAATTGTAATTTTATTGAAGCAAATGTTCCACAACTAGAGTCATTGGAGAAAACTCTTTCCCCCAAGTACCTGGGTTTTGATTAGGGTTTTCTTGGGAGTTCTTTTCTGTGTTTGCACATATGCACACAGAGTGTCATAACAGAGACTGATAGAACACCAAAAACATTTCTTAGGGGAGAAAAAATTAAAAGATATTTTTCTCTGATGGAATAAATGCTTCCATTTTTTAAGCAATGTTTAGCCCACCTGGTACAGTTCTGTTTTTCTCTCAGTTGACTTAGGTGCTTTAAAAATGGAAAAGGGTCATTCGCGTTGATTAAAAGGGCATTAGGCTAGATTTCAAAAAACCACAAGGTAGCATATCATCTTAGTCAAAGTTCAAGGTTAGAGCTGGTATTAAAAAGCAAAGCAAGTGAAATCAAGAGGGTTGCTGTTAAACTTGGCTCTTATAATAGTGTCGGCTTCTGTTCAAAATTCTCTTGGCCTCTGGACAAGACACTGCAATTCAATAATAGCTAGCAGAGACTTTCTAGGACTCTCAAGGATGTTTTTCAAGTCATAAACGGAGAGACCTCCAGTGGCTCTGATCTGTATCATCAGGCCACCACAGATCGGTGCAAGACTTCAAGCGACATCTCAGGAGCTGACTGGCTGCCTGGATGGCCTATGAATAACCATAATAACAACGATTATAAGGAGCGTTTGCACATCAGTGTGAAAGAATGAGGAGCAAAGAGGATAAATGTGACTCTTAATCTTCAGCTATCTGCATGGGAAAGTATGATTAATAACTACAGAGGCTTAACATAACCTCCTCAGATAACGAGTGAGGTGGCCTTCTCCAAGCCCTGATTATCCTCCTCTAATGGGCTTCATTTATTGTGTAAACTAATAACCAAGGCCTAAGCACTGCACACTCCAGGGTCTGCAGGAAAAACACTGGGCCCAAATGTGATTAAGTTGGTGAAAATTGCCCAGCAACACAGTGTGTTGCTTGAGCAGAGGCGGGGACCAGGAGGAGGGAAGGAGAAGCAATGTATCCTGAAAAGAAATGAAGCAGAAAGTAGCAGCAATCTGCCTTTTAGCATAGATCTGCTGGTATAAATCCCCTGCCTTTCAACTGGGATTGCTATGAGTTTTCAACTGAAATTGGTGGAAAGGCAGGATGCAGCCATAAGGTGCTATTACCAAAAAAGAGAGGCATTAGTAATGAGGGGATCTGATTCCAATGCTATCCAGAAAGTCAGCGGCAATGCCAAACCTAGAGAATAACTCAAGTTGTCAGTAAGTGTTTCAGTGCTGGAGAGTGAAGAGGTGCTCAAAGGAAGCTGGATTCCCCAAAGTGAGCAAGTCCAACACCTCAACCCTGGCCAAGGAAAAAAAAAAAAAAGAAATGACCTTCCAGCTCCCCTGGCTGTATCTCAAAAGTGCAAGCGCAGCTGAAGGGAGGCAGCTTTACAGAGCATCTAAAGAAAGAGGATGAGATTCTTATTTGAGCTGCACTGATGTAAAGAAGCTTAAACTCTGCAAAAGCCCATGAAGTTACTTCAACTTTTTACACCCATCCAACAAGAGTGCTGAATAAGAGCCCCTCCTCACTGGGAAACATATTTTTTTAGCTGCACAATGAATATCACATTAGATTATCCAAACCGGAATAATTGTAAATACTCGATTTATCTGTACCTATTTGTGCTGTCTGCTTAATTGTTGAACTTCACTCAACAAGGACAACGAAATTAGTTTGGACAGGCTCACTTTAGAGGCATTACCATTGTGCTGTGGCAGCTTGGGTTCAGAGTGCTGATGGAAATGGTTTAAGGCTTAATAGAATAAAAATAAAAGAGAAACACGTAGCAATATAGATAAATTTGAGACCTCCACTGGGACAGGAGACACTGCCTTTGAAGGGAGTCACATCTATATTTTACTCTTTGTAGTATATCCACATTTGTAAAGCTTGTACTATAGTTTCCAGAAAAAAAACACTTAATAAGTATTTTCTCAGGATCTTCTCAGAAGCACTATGCTTGTTGAATGCTAGTGACACATGCCCAGCTTCCCCAGGAGTATCTTAGCTTCTCCCTTCCCAGGTGAAAGCATGTGTCATGTCGAGCAAAGTGAAGGTGCAGTAGCAGAAGAAATAACAAGGTGGGAGCAGAAGTCTGCTACCACCAAAACAGCCAGCCTACAAGGTCTGCTCCCCTGTATACATCCTACCTCCCTTCCCCTGTGCAGTATAAGCAGGGACAGAGGAATCAATCCCTAGCCACTCCCCAGTTGCTCTAAGGAAGAACAGACAAGAGAACACAGCATGTACAACCCTCTCCTGGCTGCCTTGTTTCTCTTAGGCAACACAAATGTATATTGAAAAACTTATATAGACTGAGCCTCATAATTTCCAGAGACATCAGATTTAGAACAAGCCAGCTCTGCAATCTATATGTGTGTGACGCCACAGAACATGAAAAGGATCAGCAACTTAAGTCTCTCCTTTTGTCTGGGAAAAACACACGAGAAGCAAGGTGTTCCTCCTCAGCAGCTGTAACCTCAACTCATTTCACCAAGCAGCCACTACAGGAATTATAGGGTAACGTTTCCAGCAAATCTACAAAGGAGATAAGAAATGGCAAGGACAGATGTGCAGGACAAGACGGGATGGAGGAGAAAAGGAGAAAATGATGCTCAGCCAGACATGAGACACTAGTGTGACTTTACTGAGAAAGGACACTACAAAGTAATACAAAGGACAGGAGCAACATCTCAGACATTTACCAAGGAAGACCTTGACAGTAAGCTAACCATAAATAAAAAGACCAAGGAAAACTGATTCCAGTTTTACCGTCCTGAAAACAAAATGCTCTTCCATTGATCAAAGCTATAAACGAAATAAGAAACTCACGCCAGCATGTCTTACCAGTTACATATTTACCATGCAAAGTCATTGCACTAGTATAGAAATTACTGAGCCATTCTAAGAACAAGAGAAAAATAAATTTTCCCCATCTGTTTGAAGGAGCAACCTGAGCTTGGAACGGATTAGTTATAGCTGGACAAGACTTGCTCTGCCAAAACCTGCCAGTGATCAAAACAGTCATTTTTCACAACATGTCAAAGAAAATATGCACTAGAAAGTAGCAGAGGCTTTGAGGGCTGTAGTTCACCATACCTAAGGGAAAAGAAAAGGAACAGCTACCTTCTAGCACCATAGGATTCATTTAATGCTGAAAATGAATGAGTATAAAGGTTGAAATATATTACAGAAATCAAAGAAATTAGAAGGCACATGTTTTTACAAGAAATTGTATTTTAACAAGATTTCTTTTTTAAAAGGGGTAACATGGTGGGAAGGGGAGGGTAAAAAAAGTATGGGAAACAAGATATAAGAAGTTCCCATTAAAGAGAAAAATGGGAAATACACATTTCTTCTTTGAAAAATAGGTTAGGCTTAATTTTGTCCTTGTACTTACAGAAACTAATCAGAGAGATTTGACATTGCTGGAAACCTGCCAAGTGCAGCAACTCATACATGTGGTGCTGCTGTAAGTCTCTCACTGCAGCTACTCAGCAGAGCAAAGTCACTTCAGATACCTGCTTGCCTGAACTGATAGTGCAATCTCATGGTCAGTCAATCCCCACCACTTTCTCCCTGCCAAAGTAAGAGTGCAGCAGAAGGGAAACACAGAAGCTAAATGGGTTACATCATGTCAAGTCCTATCAGAAGTTATCCGTAAGTGCAGAGACAGGACAGTTTTTTGCCACTCCCAAAAGCATTCCAGCTGAGATGGTTCTTTAAAAGGTGTTCTTTGCTTAAAAAACAGTTTCAAGTTTAATGCATGAATCATGCTTTTAGATTATTTAATACAGGAAACACAGCTTTTTATTTTTTTTTTTTTAAAGATCTGCAGCCAGTGGCTGGATTTCACATAGTAAGGCTTGCAGCCTGTCTACTCTGCAACTGAAATGTTTTCAACGTCCATAGATGTTCTTAACCTACATAGCAGAAGTAGCACTAACAGAAATAATGTTTCAGGCAAGATTCAAGTTCTTACTGTATAAACACCCTCTAGGAATTGCAGTCATGGAATGCAGTTGCTCCACAGTGTTCAAACCCATGTTTTCATGTTTTTATTGCTATTATATGTGCTATTTAAATTAAATTTGACAAAGACACAGGTCTGTGGGGTTCAATGGTGGCAGATATGCATACATCCATCACTCTAAGAGTGTGTGATTTTCAACCTTTGTACTTAAAAAAAATTACTTTCTTGTCACTGAGTATCTGAATGGTTTTAAGGCATGTATACACTGCATGAAAAACATAGGGCAGACAACTTACACTAGTGTGGGCTGTGAGCAGTACAACAGTTCCTGGTAAACCTATGCTATAGATGGGCATATCACCATCTCTATTGGTAGAAATCCAAATCCCATTTGGATTGACTAGGTGCTTTACTAACTAAAAGCTTACACAGGCCTTGCACTACAGACCACAACCAGTACGTGCTTCTCCATTACTGTGTAGTGCAAACATAGGAAGTGGGTGTTTATGGAAACGCTGGACTATGAACAACGACTCCTGGACTAGGCAATGTCACACTATATTATCCATATGACTGTAAGAATGAAATGTTAAAGGGGGTCATCCTCTTCCTCCATCTCTCTGTGACTGGAAAGATGCGATGACGAGTGGAGGCTTGCTGCTTTGCGAGTTATTCCTGGGATCCCATCCCTGCTGAATCACTAGGGTGATGCAACTTGGAATAGAAGTGCTTAGGATTCGTTAGTATCTAATGGCTAACACTGTTGAAACACCAAGACACCAACCACCTGTAATTCCTCCAGTCTGGAACTGGGACCTCTCTCTAGTAAAAAGCCCATGGGAGCTATGGAATGGCCCAGCAGGTGTCAGGGATGCTCAGAGTTCTGTGAGATCATACATTTGCATGCAAAGATTCTTGGTAAAAATATGTTTCCTCATTTAGAGCTATGGTGCTTTTCACGATGACATCATTTCAGCAGTGATAAATATAGCTGAGTCTGCTCTTTCCTACGCCATATAAATCCCTTGACCTCAATCAGATCACTGCTGATTTACACTTGTGTAAATGAAGTCAGAATCAAGCCATGGCATTCACAAATGTAGGCCAGAGTAAGCATTACTCACAGACAAGAGACAACTCTTCAGAGGAAGGAGAAAAGATCATTTTCATGCAAATATCCTTAATAATAAGGAACAAGAGTTAGAAATAAGAGTATGAATGAAATGCAATCAAGAACTGCTCTGAGATCAGATTTGCTTCTAACTTTATGATGCTGCATCAGCTGCTCTTAAAGCAGCTTAAGCCCAAAATTTGACCTACCTGAAACTTGTTATATAGCATTTTTCATTAGGGATCTGTGAGCTAACTCAATCCCTAGGCTTGGCTTTGAAGGTACCTGAAGGTGCTCAGCTACTTGCAGGGTGTAAAAAAAATTTGATTGCTGTGTTCTATGAAAATGCAAACTTTTTTTTTTTTTTTCTTCCCTGAGATCCAGCTTTGCCCTCAAATCGTTACACATTATCTATTTATTTATGCATAAACAGTGGCATTATGGTTTGGAGAATAGGGGTCCTTTGATGGGAGGTAAGCTTGACTAGCCTATGGGAGTTTACTGCTATGCATGTAAATGAGGACATACATACAAATATGCAGAACAGACAAGTGAAAATATACAGCATCTCTTTAAAATGAAATACTTTGATTGCTCCAATCACAAGAAGTTGTAAAACTACCCTGAAGAATTAACAGCCTCAGTACATGCTAACTACATCCATCATAAATTCGTCTTTAGTTTCTGTTATCATATCACTGTCTCTTGGGACCCCCAGTCCTGTCATCATTTGCCCTTTATAATTTATTCAGCTTGTACTTGCCTGAATCCTTTCTACTTATCATTCATCTTTACAGTTGTACATAAAATTAGATTGATCCTCCTATGGCAGACACGTCAGAGAGAAAAGTTGTCATTGAATAACACATAAAGCAAGTGAAGGTCCAGCAAAAGCTTTTGTTGAATAACTTGGAAATCATCCTTATAGATCCAAAGGATGTCAAATTAAAAAGACAAGACAATGCTACCTTTGTAATTTAATTTTTTGTGCATCATTTTTCAAATGCCTCCAAATCTCAGGGCTGAGAAGCCCCGTTCCCGCTGCATATCAAGCTGAACTTGGTCAGCCACCACAAAGGTGATGAATACACCAGTCTCAGCTGAGATAACAGCATGCATCCAACACACTGGTTCTGTCAGGGTGCTGGAACTGTATTTCTTTTTCTCCAAAGCTCTTTGGACTGGGTAGCGGCGAAATAGTTTACTTTGTATTCTAGAGGCTGCCTTATAGGGATACAGAAGCCAATCTTTAACTAGTGAAATGGAACTTTAATGTTTACCAAGCAGATAGGACCCAGGTGTTTCATCTCATCTGGTGAACAGAACAGCACTGTCAAACTACAGGGGTTTTTAGCAAATGAAAAGTGCATATAGCTTCCTCTCCCTCTCCTCCCTCCTTAACCATAAGCAAGATCCAAGGGGCCCTTTACTTGCTGGCCAATCAGAAATAGGAAATGAGGGACTAAAAATAATAATAAAAAAATCTCTTTAACCATGATATTGACACTCAAAGATTTTAGAGACCATTTCTGGAGAATTTCGACAGGACTAGGTTTGGGGGGGTTTTGTTTTTCCATTTTGTTTTGTTGTTGGTTTTGGTTTTTGTTTGGTTTGTTGTTGTTGGTTTTGGTTTTCTTCTTTTTTTTTTTTTTTTTGAAAGTCTCCTTCCTCAAATCTGTTTTTATTCCTTTTCATCTTCATTTTTAACTTCAGAAAACAGACAAGTTTCTCCCAAGGGAACAATTAAATGTGTTTTCTTTCAAAATCTAAAGGGCATGGTGAGCAGGCTGTGTGTTCAGCAGGCTACTTTAATCAATGGAACCTATCCAACCTACCACTGCTGACCAAATTGCAATTTACATCAGTAGAAAAAACTTTTGAAATGGGAAGTAGTGGGAAAATAATACCATTTTTGGCATAACACAGCATGCAGGGTGATACGTGGTTTAATGGTTTTCTAACAAGCTTTTGGAAAAAAGCTTTGAAACATAAAAAAAATAAAAAAGGCAATAAGACTGTAAAATTTCAAGGTCTGCTTGAACAGTGAAATCAATGTTAAATGTGCAGAACTTCTGAAGTCCACATAGCACTTATGTCTCATTTAAGCCTTATTACAAGGTTTTAAGAGAGGCTAGTCTTTGCAAGGCATTCTCCCTCCTCCCCTCCATGTTCAGGTCTTTCCTTACATATACATAAGAATTTGAGCCAGATAAAACCAGTAACATAGAAAAAAAATTTCTTTATTTTTTTTATTTTTTTTTTAAACTAAGGGCAACTTTATTTCAGTTAGAGAGGGTTTTTAGTTAATTTGTTTGTTTTAAAATCTGTTTAACACGAGTTTTATGAGCTTACCTGTCTTCTAATGTTAGAGATGCATATTTTTACATTCAATGAATAAAACAGAATGTGTTTTTTCTAGATGGCAGAAGAGACAAAGGATATCAGAACCATTAGGAAGAAAACTAATTATGTTACTCACTGGGAAATTTAGCATACCAGAAGTACCATTCTCCCTTTCAGGAGGAACAGATACAGTAAGAAAACCCAGTCTATTTCCCAGACAGAATAAGCCCCACAGATTGCTGAGGTTAACAGTTTCTTAGCTACTTAATTTCATAGTTATTCTTTGCAAGTCTTACAGGAATGTTTTAACATTATGCAAAGAGACAGTGCCTCTAACCAAGTATACATAGACTGTTCACTCCCATTGCCTGAGAGAGCCACAAAGAAGTAGAGGGAAAAAAAAGTGCTGCTGTGCTTATCATACATGAGCTCAGTTTATTTGTGCTATAAATAAAAGTAGATCTTGATAGCGTAATTACATTTCTCAGCATTATCCTCTGCCATTCACTTCAGAAAGAAAAAAAGAAAGGGGAGAAAAAGTTCACTTCACTATAATTTGTAACCAAAATGACTACACTTAAAACATAATTTTATTTCCCTGATTTCATTTCCTGTGGAGCTTTGTGGGGCAAATAGATAATATTATACCAAATCTGCAGGCAGATAATTCTCCCATACGTTGCACTGTCATTGTCTAGATCACTTTCCCCCCTCCCCATGCTTTCACCAAGACCATAAGGCTGTGTTTTGGATATGATATTTTATCGCTGAAGTATATATCAGCATCAGAAATCCCTGGGGTAAATCAATTTTTACTTTTTTCTACCTTCTCTCTCCTGCTCCCCCAAATTACTCTTCCTTGCCTGATTCACTTTTTATAATGCTAGGAGAAAAAAAACCCCAAACAAAACAAGGTGGTTTCCCACTATGAAGGATTAGCACAGATTATGGTGAACACTGTTAATTATAGGTGAGGAAAGAGAATAGTGCATCTCTCCAATCTGTTCTTGATTTCCCCCGTGTCTGTCTGTCTGGTAATAAGCCTCCTTTAATCTGGCTGTCCCCTTGGTGAAATCAGCGCCATGGACAGCAATATTGATTGCTTCTGAGAAACCATCACAGCTGCTCAACCAAATTACCTTTGATATGTGACCTTTAATGTAATTACTGCAACATCAAAGCATTTCTATAAATTATTAAAGAACTAATATACTTCATCATCCAGCTAGTCTATTATATGTAAAATAAACAATCACAACTAAACGCTAGAATTTGGATTGTCCAGCACTCACAAACTGCTCTTTACACACACATACATACTCTGCTACATTAACCTTCTGTTTTAGGCAAAACAATTTCAAGCTGTCCAAAAGAGCCTAATTCAGTCTTTCAGATGGAAACGATCCAACTGATAATTTTATGTTTTATATTCCATTCTAGTTGCTTCAAAATATCTGTCATGATTCCTTCCCGCCCAAAAACAAAGTGCCATAAAGACTTTATTAATCAACACATACCTGCTTGGAAGTCTTTTGATTATTCCACAAGATGAGTTTATGCCCCACATATAACACAGAAATATGTGAAACATATTTCTGTCATCTTACAAAGCACATCCAGAAAGTAATTACTGTAAAATATGTGCATGTAGCCACTCCACTAAAAACAAAGTGATACATAGCTAAGAGGCAAGGCGTCTGAATCTGGACAAAAACTCCTCATGCCTCACCATTTCCATACATTAACATTCATGTGAATATTATTTAAAATGACTCATTTCTGTGTTTTATAATACAAAGAACACAAACAGTAATATTACAAGAGCACAAAAATGTACTGTTATCTGGGGGATGGGAAAGAACGGCTTACTCTAGTACTATTTATTTTTTCCTTTTCCAGGCTTGTTAATTATTTTTGATATCTCCTCAGTGCTATTTGTGTCATAGGCAGTGGAGTCTCAAGAGAAGATGTTATATATGTGTCATTTGTGAACTCATGTGAATGAGGACTTAGACCCCTGACCTTAGAAGTGCTTTTTATTTTATGGTGATGAACTATGGTTGATATTGTTGGTGCATGTTATTAAGACAGACAGGTAAGTAATAAATAATTCCCTTCTACTCACATAGTAACTATAAAAGAGTATTCAGGCATGATAGTTTATCAAGAGACAAGACCGGTTTCCTTAAATAAACTACAGTGACATCATTCAGAAGATGAGTTCAGAAACTTGGCAGAAAGCTGCATGCAGAGGGCTTGCTGGTGGAAAGTAAACCTTTATCCTGAGACAAATAGAACTGGAAATGAAAGGGATGGGAGAATTCAATGTTCAGAACTCTCAAAAACCTGGTTGTTATTTTAAACAGAAGATTCACTGTTCCCAATTCAATCAGATCCTGATGTGTCTCCAGAAAGAGCAAAAGAAAACCAAAAAAAGGCCTCTCAAGTCAACATGGTGTATATGTAATAGAAACTACACAAACCAAAGAAGAAATTGTTTCCCCGTAGTCCAGAATCAGTCACTGTAGTCTCTGCAGGAAGTTTTGATTGTAAAGCAAAAGCTGGTTGAATTTTGCCACTGTCCAAGACGACAGTTTTGACTTTAGGACTTTTGTGATTTGAAGTCCCTAAAACACAGACTGAGATTCAGAACTGTGGACATAAAAAAGAACTAAAAAGGGAAAAAAAATCCTAAACATCACTTGCCCTCCCTCCACAACTCTGAGCCTTCAATCTCACTGTCTTCTCGAAGATATTCACATAATACAGTTTCAGGATGAGATTTTAGCCTCACAGAGAAGATAAGAGTTCCATGTGCAAGTAAGTTGTCTGGTTCCTAATGAGAAGAGCAAACAGTCTTAGTGGAAACATCTGGAATTTCAGTTCCTCTCTTTAAATACACGACATATGCCTATCTCTAGTTTTGATAAATACATATTTGATTTCAAACATATTTCAAAAAATTTCAGTTAAAATGTTTTCTTACTCACCATATTTTCATTTTTCAAACATCCGGTTCTATCATTCAGAAAAGACAGAACTAAAAAGAAAACATCATAGGGCGTAGGGGGAAGAAAAACCTAAAGCCCAACAAGACTAAAGTTACTTTCAATCTGCTGTGAACGAGTTTCTAGAAAAAAAAAATATTCAGAGGGAGTTGTCAGCTGACAGAAATATTTTTAGGGAATGAAGTACGTATATATTTACATAAGGTATGGCCTTTTAAGCAAAGATAGATGTAGATGAGCAAGTGCGTGGGTATCTTCATACTGGCAAGGTGGCTTAGAGATAGGTAAATAGACCCAGAGTGATGGCAACAAGCAGAGCAGAGTCAACACTTTCCTCAGCAACATAGAACAAGGGATGTGACTAAGGTCTGGTGGAAAGGTTATGGCTACACGGGTCTCAATCATTCAACACCAACTAATAAAGGTAGACTTTTGAATAGATTTCCTCTCATTTTAGATGCAACCTGGAATCCTCAGGATCCACCTCCTAATTACTTGATTGCTGACTTTTGTGTCACTGGGAAATCAGCCCTATTCTAGCTGCGGGAGTACTTGGCTTTTCCCAATCCACATATGCTGGTTGAATCTAAATAGTTTCTGTTTCTCTTTCTCCCCTCCTCCGGGTAACTGCTAAACTAGAAACCCATCCAGCAGGGCAGGTCTTCCCCACATAAAGCTGATTCTATTTTTAGTTTTGCTTGTGTTGTCTGAACCTTAGATCTTGCTCATGTGAATAATTTTCCTCATTATCCTGTGTTCGTCTTTCCTCTCTCTCTTTTCTCCTTGTCTCACTGCCTTTCCAATCTGCTACAGCTGCTTGAATACTAAAGTAACTGAGTCAAACCACTTTGTCATCGGGAATATGTTTTCATTCTGTGATAACTCAATAATGTGATCTGTTTCTTGATTTCTTGCAGCCACACCTTGCTTCAGGGAAGAAAAATAGTAAGAAGAAATACCTGGTGAGCACTTCGAACATTTCATTGTAGTGGTCATAGTCCTAA